>NC_136625.1:19121785-19276785 GCF_933228915.1 Telmatherina bonti
TGTCAGATACCAGGATAATCACATAATTTAGCTCAGAGATGTGTGAGCTTGTATTTTGCATTGTTTGCAACGTTTTTTTTTTTTTTTTTAAATCTAATTTTTGTGCTGCCAAGTAAAGCCTCCTCCCTGATTCCCTGACAAGCAACCAAAACTAAGCTCCTTTTGAAATCCAAGAACAGTAAAAACTGTTTTTTTTTCTTTTTTTAGACAAAGGAAAAGCTTTGTTGGTGATCCTTCACCATAAGGCTTTATACGTATTAGCTTAGTCGTGAGCTGATTTTAGAATGATCCATGTTAAGGATTACTTGCTCTGAGTAGTTTGACAACTAAAACCAAACTGAGGTCAATGTTTTGGAAGTTGACCCACAACTGACAGTCACAGATTAGTCTGCAGAAGTAACTTGAGCTTATTTATGGATTGAATCTGATGATCTCTGTATATACAGGGATTTTAATGTAAGATCTGTTTAATCCGGATATCTCTACATCTTCATACATACTGTATCTCTTTATTTCCATCCATCTATACAGAGATAAAAAGCTATAGATCTAATGGAGATAATTAGGTAAATCTTTATTAAAAACAGACTATAGAATCAGATTTGTTATCTTTTTAATTATATAATTACAAAGTAGGCTTGTCTTAGTACTCATTCAAATGGTTTATATTTATTAGAGATGCACCAATCTGCTTAATAAACTAACAAACCAATCTGCAATAATGGGGCTTTGATCAGATCTGATGTCTGAAATTGGATCTCTGCAGATACTATTTTCCGAAATGAAATCAGTTGTTGTGATTGTCATTATTGCTGCTGCTGCTGCTGTTGTGTAAGATTTCCCTGGGCTGTAGTAAACCACATATAACTTCTTTAAAAAAAAAAAAAAAAAGCTTGAGATTCCCACGTCGTTCTTAACCTTTTTACGAGTCGCACCATCAAGCTGGATCACAACATTTAACATAGTAAAACATTTTACTTTTCCAGAATTTTCCTTGTCGGGTCGAGATTGCAGTTGTTGCTGAAGAAAATCACCAGATGACAATGACTAACTTGATGCAAAACAATTGGAAACCGCATCTGTTTTGTTCTACAAAAAGAAAGAATGAATGTCTTGCGTCTTGGCAGGGAAGCTAAAAATAAATCCACCAGGGGTGAAAGTAGTTTTAAATTCTTGCCAGTACTATCGCCAAAATCTTTTATCTCTCTTTCATTTCATGCATTTCAAAATAGCAGAGGCAAAACCAAAACAAATAAAAACATTTTAGTGTTTTCCTGTAGGCTACCTGTAGGCCTGTGGATCAAGCAGGAAACTTTCATAAACATCCAGAATACAAGTCAGTAAGAACAGATCACGAGTTTCTGAGCAAAAAGTCAAAATGGAACTACCCCTCATCTCATGGCTTCTGTTGCAGGTTTAGAAAATGTCCCAGTGCCTTAAATCAAGCTCGATTGGCCAGAATAATTAATTGGAGCAACTTTTCTGTTTATTCCAGGAGCTTTTATGTTTTGTGCTAGACATTCACCTCCCCTTTGCAACATTTCATCTGGTGCACTCGTTTTTTTTTTCCCTTTCTGAGATGAACAATATATCCTGGAAACCTTGGCTGTACACTTATATTTCAATTTGCTGTCTTGCTTTTTTATTTTATTTTTAAAAAAAATAAATTTTCAGTCTAACAAATCCACATGCTAAATCAGCAAACGCAGGTCATTATTTTGCATCAAAATCATGTAATTAAATGAATGGATAGGTTGTGATGGCTCTATTTCATCAACTGATTCTGCATCAACATATTTTGGTTGGCTTGGATCATACTCATAATTTGTAAACGTGGGTACCATAAAAGGTTCCTTTTGTAGATCAGTAAGTTGGATTAGGGGATTTAGTCCAGTATCCTGTCAACAATTCCTTTATCATCCAATAAAATAACTGGTTTCTTCATTGTTGACGTCAGTGTGATTTGTAACATGCATTTATTTTTCCATTGCTCCTATGGTGTTTGACTTAAACTGTCATAACATGGCTGTTGTGCACTGTGACTTTTCTTTGTTTTTTCCTTTATTTGCTTTATCTGTCTTTCCTTTACAGTGTTAAACACTCATGCTGATTGAAAACAAGCAGCACTGAGTGACTATTTTACTCAAGATGATTTTTTTTCCCTCTCTGTCTTCCTTTACTTTTTGTTGAAAACTTGTTTGGCCACATATCTAAAATAGCTCTCTGACGTGTACAGTCCTGTTGAGGAATGTTACTGTGGCTGTCCAGAGTTTTTTTTGTGGCAGGAAGTTATGCAAACGTGCAATGCTCTGCACACAGCCTTGTGATTAGGGTCCTGAAAGACTTTTTTTTCCCCCCTGTGTAGGCTGGTTGGATACAGTATAGCACACACAAGGTCCCTTTTTCTTCCAGTTTATGATCTGTCTTGTGTAGACTTTCTCCTCAGCAATGAAAAGTCTAAATCTTTGTAAGCTGAGCTGAAGATTGCTCCGAGTCTTGGTAACAACATCAAAAGCTGTATAATGTCCCATTTACTTTCTGAGTTGTTTATTCTTACCCGAGAAACAGTTTATACCTCCCATTTCTCCCATTGCTTCTCCCACCTGCCTTTTCCCTGTTTCCACCCATGCTGCAGGGCACTTGGGTGTTATGTCTCATGTGGAGGGTGTGGCCTTGACCTCCACTGTTGAGCAGAAGCAGCAAACTTAAGAGGATTCTTTGCTTTGTCTTAGCTGCTGATTCACTATGTGTCATCACCGTTTTGCTCAGAGAGGCAAAAACAAATGTTGTCATATTTACAATAGCGGAGCGACAAGATTCTTGCTATGATGATGTATTTAAAGATGATGTGCGTTTTGCTGCCAAGTCAAATCCTTTGGATTCAAATTGTGCTTCAGCTGTAAAAATTGCTGCTGAACATGAGACTAAAAAGAAACTTGGGTAAACTAACCTATGACAGGGCCACAAGATGTTCATCTTCAACATCTGGCTCACACCTGTTTAAAAGCCCAACACTACGTGTTCAAGTGTTTTATGTGTCCATTTTAGTCGCTCTGGATTACTACAGATTAGATTAAATCATGCCAGTTGCACTTCAGCTCCCGACTAGCCAGAAGAAAGATGGTTGTATATATGTTTACAGCTTTTGTAATCCCTATATTGAAGCATAATAATTCATAATTTGATATATTTATTGATTTCAAACTTTGTAGTCCTTTACAGGCATGGGCTATGCACATTTTCTGGCTTTACATGTCCGTTTAGCTGCATTCAGGTTTTACTCGATTAAAGTTTCTTTAGGGCTCCATTCAGTGATGAAAACCGCAGCCACAGTCCACAGATGTCATTTGCCATTAGGATTGTACAGGTGCCAGGTGTGGCATAAGTTTGTAGAGTCAAACTGCGTTTACAATGTGAATAATGGTTCAGATTAGTTTCATGGCAGGGTCGTGAGTGCTTAATTTTCTTGCAGTGGATGCTGGCAGCTGGATCCAAAGTGTAGTTAATGAACCGTCAGTATCACTTGTTGCTGCTGAACAGGTGCAGCACCTTGTGACGTTGAGACATTGATCTGAAGTGTAAAAATCTACTTTGCTGCCATTTACGAGATGTTCATTTCCTTATAAAAGCCAGTTTTACCATTTAAGTTTACACAGACATTTATTTCCAAAGCTTGAAAGGAAACAGATATTATCTTTGTTTATGTTTCAGTTGTCTTTGCTTTTAAAAGGTGTTTGTATCATATTGTAGCTGAACTCAAGCTATTATAGCTAAAAAAAAAAAAAAAATTAGCATTTTTTTTTTTTTTTGGCTAAACAAACCATCCATTAAAATTTCAGTATCATGACATCCCTGTTTGAGGCTTTACACCAAGATGCTTTGGTGAATAAAGAACACTTAGTTGTCGCGAGTTATTTAATTTCTTCCTTTACTTTAATGGGAGATATTTTAACTTGTGTAGGACACTCAGCTTTTAAGCTGTGGTTGTCTAAAATAAACAACTGTGCTCTTGCTTTTAATAGTGGCTTAATTTTCTGCAATTGTCTTCAACTGCTTAATTCTGCAAAACGGGAAAACGTTTATGATTGCAGCGAAACAATTCCACATTGTCTTCAATGCTTTTTCAGCTATGTAGTTAAAAAAAATCTTTTATGGTCAGTAGCCATCTCAAGTACCTTAACATTATCTTTATGAAAAAATATCAAAATTTCCTTGTTGCTTTCTAATAAATTCCATGCTGCAGCTTCTTACAGAAACACAAAGAAACACTTAGACTTGAAGTATACCATTAACTTAAAATATATAATTTTCTGTGCAGACCCCATAGCTGAATGTGAGTGTATCACATAGAAAGACTGAAGTGTGATCCGGTCTGCTTATATAAAAACAAAGAGACAATAAACTCTCTTCCCTTGTCGATGATAATAAAAATCAAGTTAAATTAATTGAATGTTGTAATAAAAGGCAAGATGGACAACATTCCCTAAAGTGTCATTTGAGGGTCCTTCAGGGAACATGTACAGCTGTGCTAAAATGTGTTTCTCTGACAGTATTCATTAAGTTTAGCTTTGATTACCCTGTTGAAATCTCGGTTGAGAGCCCTTCCAGAAAGTCCCATGGCCCAACAGTAGGACTGTTTGCTTCTCTTGTCTGTGATGTTGGTGGACCAGTAGAGACATAGTAGTTTGTCTTCCTGCGTGTTAACTCTGTTCTTCTTCCTTCAGGATGGCTTGGATGCTCTGGTATATGACCTCGACTTTCCTGCCCTGAGGAAAAACAAGAGCATTGACAACTTTTTGAATAGATGTAAGTACCACGTATCAGGCTTTTCCCATTTCAGGAATCTTTAACATCAATGTCCCATTTGTTTTGACAGACCCCTATTACATATGGGGTTTAAGTCTAGGCTCAGCAAAGAAAGCTGTTTTTGGGTCACCGCCACTTTGTATGCTTGGACACAATAGGTGTCTGCCGCTTGGTGTCCCCAACAAAGAGGCTCTCATAAATGGTTGGTGACCCACATGATGCATGTAAGGTTGGCTTCTTTTTTCCCCCCTGTTCTCAAACTGTCTTACCTCCCACAGCTTCGACTCAAGTTGAACAAAGATTTCAATCCAGGCCTGAACAGATTTAATTGTAATTGCCCAATTCGCTGCAGTGATATTTCTAGGAATTGGCAACTATAGCATTGCAGTCTATCTCAAAATCCATTCTCGCAGCGCCTGTAATGTCTGAGGTGGGGGTATTAGTTGTAACTTGGATATATTAGTTTCATGTATGGTAGTCAGCTTATAACTTAGGTTAAACACATAGTAAATGCTTATTCTCTTTTTTTTTATTATTATTATTATATATTATGAATTGATGCTGAAGTCTGATAAGACCTGTGTTCACATACAATACTGATCATTCAATGATTGGTTTTAGTGAAGTGACTGGTGTCCAGCATGCACTGTACACACTTGGGGATAAGTGAGTTTTTGTGTTTGAATATAAACCAAAGCCACTGAAAACCCTAAGGCAAACAAATGCCATTACACATCTTGTCAATTACTCTTGGTCATGTATTTTTGTGTAAGGCATTGATGGGTATGGACTAGTGGACTAGATACCTACTAAGACCCTGCTTCTCAGTATAGCACGAGTTGCCGGAAGGGCTTTTTACTTTGATTTCTTCTGGTGCATTGTGCTTTAAATCCCAGTCAACTCAGTGTCTCTACTGTTTGAATGCAGGGGCCTACTGAAAATATTCCCACATGCACAAACAAATCAATATATTTAAACAGTACTATTCTCTATACAGTGAGGTCCAACTGCAGTCCTCCAATTTCTAATGAGTATTTTCTTAATGGTTGTTTGGGATTTCAAAGAGGAAGAGTGATCCCATGAACTCTCAGAATCTAAATGTTTTAATCACAGATGTATCCTAACAGTTTAGGACTTGCGTTTATTTTTGAAGTATTTGAACTTGGATACCCCCACACCCGGCTTCTCCGTGCCAGTTTCAGCCCATGTGAATTGAAAATTATCCCCGTAGTATAGCATGACCAAATTTGGCTGAATAGTGGATACTATATCCCTTAGGGGAGCTAGAATTATTACACTGGGGAGAGGCCAACTCTCAGCAAGCAACAAACTTTCCCTAAATGCTGTCAGCTTTTTCTGGTATGTTTGCCAACAGTATTGTTCCAGTTTAAATTGCAGACATTACATGACTCTCAAAGGATATAAGATCATAAAAGCAGATAGCTCACTGTGTTGGCTGAGCTGCTAATTCTGCCTTGTGGCTGTTGCTGCTTTTACTTGATGCTTAAGGACATGAAGCTGAATTTAAGCTTTCTCCTAACTCTTAATAATTTTGTGGTTTTTTTTTTTTTTTTTTTTGTTTTTACAGACAAAGAAACCATTAGTAAAATTCGTGATTTACGGATGAAAGCGGAGGACTATGAGGTGGTTAAAGTTATTGGAAGGGGTGCATTTGGAGAAGTTCAGTTGGTAAGATTGAGTTTTGCATTTAATATGTACGTGTACAGCACAAGTTGACAGCAGTACATAGAAACTCTGACTTGATTGTCACTGCATCTTTTTCAGGTAAGACACAAAGCCACAAGCAAAGTATATGCCATGAAGCTGCTGAGCAAGTTTGAGATGATCAAGCGGTCTGACTCGGCTTTCTTCTGGGAAGAGAGGGACATCATGGCTTTTGCCAACAGTTCATGGGTGGTGCAGGTAAGATTTGGTGATGAACTGCCAGAAACTAAGGCACATACTTATGTTACATCCACTTCTCCCCTCTTAGGGCCAATCCAGATGGGGGGCAATTCTGCTACTTTTTTTTTTTAATAGGTGTTTTGTCCACAAGGAAGAGTTGTTTTAGCAATCCAAAGTCTTGCTGTGTCACTAATGATACCACAGTTTTAACATTAATTGTAGGGATGGAGGGCTGCATGGTGGTGTAGCGGTTAACACTGTGGCCTTACAGTTCGAGCCTCGGCTGGGGGGAGGTTTGAGGGGTGGCCTTCCTATGTGGAGTTTGCATGTTATTCCCTTGTATGCGTGGGTTCTCTCCGGGTTCTCCAGCTTCCTCCCACCATCCAAAGACATGCATGTTAGGAAATTGGTTACCCTAAATTGTCCTTAGAGGTGAAAATGAGTAGGGATGGTTGGTTGTCTCTGTTAGCCCTGTGATGGACTGGCGACAGGTCCAGGTTCTACTCTGTCTCTAGCCCCATAATTGCTGGAATAAGCTCCAGCTTCCCACAACACAAAAGAAAATGAATGAACATGTGGATGCACACCTTTACAGGAACAGCTTCTGTCTGTACAGAAACTTTTTATTTAAAAACTAACTAAATTTAGTCTCTGTGTGGATGTGGCCTAAATGTACATAAATCAGATGTATACACAATTGTGCACAGAAGAAAAAATCATTTTTAAATGGCAATTTGACAAAGATTTGAACTTTTCTAACTGTTTTTGTTAGTCAGCCCTCTCAGCTCCTGCTTGCTCTGCTTCCAGCACAGAGATGGAAACTTCATACCATCGCACTGAAGAAATCCAGTTATTTGACCAGAGATTTGCTGGCTGATTGCTCAACTCAATCTGTTAAAATGAACAGAGCGTTGTTCATTAATCAATAGATTCACTCGTTTTCTTCTTCATTGTGTGTCTCATCCTCTCCTTCAGTAGTTTTCGGTGCGATGCTGCCTCTGGTAGAGAGTAGAAAATGGTTTATGAAAGGTTTGAGCGGTGCAGCCCACCCCTTAAAGGAAAAAAAAAAAAAGCCCTGAATAGTTTCCAATCGGTGTGCTGAACTATTCTGTTGGGAATGCATTTTTTGTCGACTATTAGGTGCTTCTCCCTCCTTAAATCCCAATAATACCATTTAATTCCATAATAATACCTACAGTACTATACACACCACACGCAGACAAAACTACTTTAATAAAAGAGTCTGAAATTAGTTGGTTTACTCGCTTTTAAAATAGATTTCCCCTCATATTTATTTAGCCATTTATTTGATTTCTTTTGTGTTCCCCAGCTCTTTTTTGCTTTCCAAGATGACCGCTACCTCTACATGGTGATGGAATACATGCCTGGTGGCGACTTGGTTAACTTAATGAGCAACTATGACGTCCCAGAGAAGTGGGCTCGCTTTTACACTGCTGAGGTGGTGCTAGCTCTGGATGGAATCCACTCCATGGGCTTCATTCACAGGTAACGGGTCAACATATCTTTTTTTTTTTTTTTTATTTCTCCCTTTCTCCAAACATATTCTTGGTTTCCAGATTGGCTGCAGGGATTGTTTCCAAAATAAACAAGCAAACAAAAAAAATCTTTTAATTTCCCGTTAAATCCAGTTTTCTCCCATCCCACTTCCCTTTATGGATTATAAAATCTGACTGACTTCTGCAGTTGGGCGCAGTATCTTTTCCTCTTTTCACTTCCGTTACAACAAACAATACACGCTCTCATCCACTGTTTTAGTGAACAGCCAGACCACAGCTGAAGGTTTTGAATGATGCGGATATGCTTTGTTAGTCAGCTTTACAAATGATGTGCATTTCACTCGCATGCATGATGTTTGCACTGACATCAACACGCTTTTGTCTCAACAGGGATGTAAAGCCTGATAACATGTTGCTAGACAAGGTTGGTCACTTAAAACTTGCAGACTTTGGAACCTGCATGAAAATGAACAAGGTAAGACTATCTTGTCATCTCACTACATTTATATACATATTTTTTTTTCAGTTTTGATTTTTTGAAGTGCCCTTGGAATTTTTTTTTCAGTTTAAATGTTTGTTTTTTTATATGAAGAAATATAACAGTGGTGAGTTAGAAAATACTTTTTTGTTTCAGGATGGTATGGTACGATGTGACACAGCAGTGGGAACTCCGGATTACATTTCACCTGAGGTACTAAAATCCCAAGGAGGAGACGGCTATTATGGCAGAGAGTGTGATTGGTGGTCAGTAGGAGTGTTTCTGTACGAAATGCTTGTCGGTGAGTTAAAATAAAGTATTTATTGAAAAATATATTTATTTTGTTATCATACAGACTAACATTGGAGTTCTGAATTTTTTATTTTTTTTGGGTCCTGTGCACAGGCGATACTCCTTTCTATGCAGACTCATTGGTGGGGACCTACAGCAAAATTATGAACCACAAAAATGCCTTGACCTTCCCGGATGACAGCGACATCTCCAATGATGCAAAAAATCTCATTTGTGCATTTTTGACTGACAGGTTAGAATGTTAATTATGCCCAGATACATTTGAGCCACTGTGGGAAAATAACCAGGTAATATAAGTAATACTCCTTTATGCGATGTATCAAACACACTGAACCGTGTTTGTCCTTCTGATCCCTACAGGGAAGTTAGACTTGGCCGTAATGGTGTTGATGAGATCAAGAGGCATCCTTTCTTTAAGAATGACCAGTGGACATGGGAAAATATTAGAGAGAGTAAGTCATTTTCACTGTTAAAATGTCAGATTTTCACAAATCTTGACTGAATTTGGCAGTTTGAGCCACTGCTTTCAATCATGTGGCCAGCGATCCTGTTTTCCATTTGACCTACTGCAGACAGTTGCAGGAAATTCTTGTAGACGAGCCATTCATTCAGTATCCTTTCCAAGACTAAACGTGATTCCTGCTCAGGGTAATAATTGGCTGTACAGCATTTTTGAGGCCAGCAGTGGGGAAGCAGTTCAAATGTTGATGCACTGGGATTGACACTGGCAGAGAGTGATTGGAAATGTAGGGCTAAATCCAGTAGCTACGGTCAGTTCTTTAGTAGACTGAGGTCAGCATTGGTGTTCATCTTCATTGAAAATGAGTTCTAATAAAATAATACAAAATATTATCATTAAAATTAATTGAGCATATCAATTAGATATTTACCATCAACAATGTTATTTTAATCTGAAGAATATTGTAGTACTTTCCTTCTTGAGTTTATATTTATTAAAATGGGATTCTAGTTATTTGACATCAACATTATTGAAGTTCCACAATTAATGATAACAAATGTGATACAACAATCTTTGAACTGATTCACTGAGTTAAGAAAACCTGCCACACACATGCACACCCACCCCTTGATACTATGTCATGATAGCAACTGCCAATATTCCTGTTATGAGCTATCACTATAGCAACCTATTAAACTTCACATATGTTCTTATGATGCCCACCTTTGTGAATGTTGTGTTTTGTGTTGCCATAACTGATTGTAACTTACTAACAGTATTTTTTCACCAAAGCAGAGGTTTTTCCTTTAGTCATTTAACACTGCTTGCATACTGATTATTGTCTAACACTTTTTTTTCTGATCATCTCACTTAAATTTAAAATCTCTCCACACATGATCTCTTCTTCTTATCACCCATCACCCTATTATTGTCCAGATTCTCTTGAAAAACAGGATTTGTGGCACTAAAAAACAGGAGCTTTACATCTTTAGAGTTTTGTCACACTGTGAACTGTGAATCACTGTTTTGGTTCTGATGTTTCTCCTTGGTGTTAAATAATGAAACTAAAACTTGGATTGTCTCAAGAAAAGCTGAAGTATGTTAGATTTCCCGTAGTTGAGCATGTTGTAAAGATCTGCCAAGACTGTAAGGAGTCTTTTTCTTTTTCTTTTCTTTTTTTTTTTTTTTGTTTTTAAACCTGTGTTGTGATTTATTTCTTTTTCTTTATTTTATGGACTGTGGCTCAGCACTAGAGATGGGGAAAAAAGGAGTTTTCTAGATGGACAGCAATGCGATGATTCTGGGTGAATTGAAAAATCAATGCTTTAATTGTTAACACAATGTTTGGTAATGCAGTAGAAGAAGCTCGAAACAGCTGAACTGCTGCGCCCGGACCCTCTGTAGTGTGCACATAACAGACATGATGGCTGAGCATCTAATCTAACTGGTCTAACTATACTCTGTATAGCATATGGAAGTACTTTGGCTTCTATGGGTGACTTTGTTTGCAAACTAACTTTGATATGGATAAAACAAGTGAAATACGACGGGCATTGTGGGTAGCACAACCACAACAAATCCTTCAACGTGGAAGAATACAGTAAAAGTTCTAATGGAAATCTGGTGGAAGCCAAAGCTGCTAGGATTTGAAGCAGTTCTTTATCTTTGCTCAAATGTGATGGAAAGAAAAGCTGTCCTGCATTAGCTAATAGATGAACAGGTTTTCTCCAGTTGTTTGAAATGTCAGTATAAAAAACGTTACACATTCCCATTTGGAAAGTAGTTGTCATATGAAGTAGTTGAAACATGATGTGCCGAAAGGTTCCCAGTCCTTTTTAAAGCTGGGGTAGGTAAAGTTGGGGAGCTAGCAAGATGTGAAAGTAGCACCCTGTCTTGGCTCCTCCCCCTGGAGGATTTTTTCTTATCTCCGCAAAGGAGGTTATGTTTTTACCAGCATTTATCTGTCTTTGTTCAAGATAAGTAAAAAAGTTATGGACTGACTATTGAAATTTTCAAGAGTTGTTGGAAATGTGAAAAAGAAGAAGTGATTTAATTTTGGTTGTGATTCGTATCACCGTTTAGATCCGGGAATTTTTTTTTAAAGGCCTTGGCGGAGATTTGCACTCTCCGAGTGCTTTTCTAGTTTGCAGCTTTTTCCACCAACAAGTTTCTCTGTCTCAGCTGTTTAGCAGGAGGAGGCAAATAAACCGAGCTGGGTCGGGAAAAAATCCTTCCTGCATTTTCTCAGTCATGTTGGCCTCCCGAGTTTCTTCTTCACTACTTTGTATTGTCATCCTAACCCGCTATTTATATGCAGGGTGTGGCAATCAGGTATATGCTGCGGGAGGAGGAGAGCTAGGAGAAGAGACTTATGAAATATATGGAATGAACAACTTCAATTTGGCCCGAACATTTTGATTGGTCAGAGTTTTTACAGATTTACAGTAAACTGAGGGCTCTAACTATGTTTCTTATTGTTCCATATTACAAAATGCATAGACTACTATCAGAACTACCCCAGCTTTAACATGTAACAAATAGATCTTGTAAGTAAAGAGTTCCTAATGAGTCTTTCTCGTCCTTGTGTCGTTGTAGCGGCTGCTCCTGTAGTGCCTGAACTGAGCAGTGACATTGACACCAGTAACTTTGATGACATTGAGGAGGATCGGGGAGAGGAAGAGACCTTTCCCATACCAAAGGCCTTTGTGGGAAACCAACTCCCATTTGTTGGCTTCACATATTACAGCAATCAACAGTAAGTTTGACAGATTTTAGACTCCAATTACCATCACTGCTAAAAGCTGTTATTGCTGGCTCCTCACAACACGTAGGATGTGTCCGAATGTCCACACTATTGCTTACATAGTGGCCAAGCCATTTTAAATGGGTGCCTGAATGTCCAGAGTGCATAAAGTAGTGGACTCAAAATTACCCACAATGATTCTTGAGACGTAGTGAGTGTCAATGGTCACTAGACATGTCAATATAGACCACAATGCATTACGGACAGGAGCTCAAAATGATGCAAGTGACAGAGATATCATCCCTTTTTTTATCATTATTTGTTAAATAAATATGCAACAAAGGAAGAATAAAATACATGATACCAAGGTTAGTGATAAAACTGCTGTGCATTATTTTCGTAGATATGCACACGTAGTTCGGCGACTTAAATAACTATAATATCACTTTTATGGGTTGTTACCAAAGCAACGCGTTAGCCAACTGATTCAGATCAGCTGGCTTTTGGCAGGTAAATTTGGAGATACAAGGAGTAGTGTTCCTCCGTAAAATACATTATAACCATCTAATGCACGGACCAGAGTTGTTTAATTCTTGCATATAAGAAAATATTTTTACGCAAGTTTGGATTGGATTTAGAAGCATGCAGTGGTGGTTGTCGTGGTGACAGTCAGTAGTGAAATGATCTGTGATGAGGAGAAAATGGGGAGCTTCATCTCTGAATTGCCAACAGAAGAAGCGCACCACATAGTGTGCTATGAAGTGCAGCCCTATACGTAAATGAGAGGTAAAGGAATATTGTAGACATTCAGACACAGCCTTAGTAAATGTAGAAAAATGCAATGTAGATGTTCTACATTATAAGAAAACAACTTTTCACTTCATCTCCAAAAGTTTTTATTTATACTTTTTTTTTTGGGTAAATATTTGCTAAAAAACTTAGAAAAATCCATTTTAATGTATTATTTACTAAATGAAATCCTCTTTTTCTAGCATTTTGCGCAGCTCTACTGCAACAAAGACGAGTGACAAGCGGGGCTCTTCAACGAAAGAAGACAAGAGTCATGTAAGCAGAAGCATGCATATATATAAAGAGCGCCTGTGGGATGTAAAATATCAGCTCTTATCTCATCTCGTAAATTCAAATGTCATGTTTCTGTCCAGCTGGAGAACCTGCAGAAACAAATCTACCAACTAGAAGAGCAGCTTCACAAGGAAATGCAACTTAAAGATGAGTTGGAACAGAAATGCAGGTGCGCAGTAGATCATCTCTTCTGCTTCTGTCTTTTAGCCAAAGAAAAAATGCTCAACAAATTTATCAGTCATTTAGTTAATAAGGCTTTGCCTTGCAGTGATGTGAAAAAAATGGAAGAAAGTGGGAATACATTTGTATGCACTTCAAAGTGTTTCCAGTTGAATATTTTTTTGTTCATTAAAGAATAAAGGCCCATAGAATTATTTTTACATGAGTTATTTGTCACCTGGATGTTTGTGTATCTTTAGTGATTTGTAAGTTGTGAAACACTCTTTTAAAAGATTTTTTTAAATTCAACTCTTCATGGAGTGAAAATTTTAAAGATAAAAATGTTCTGTCTGTCTGGTCTCTGTAGAGCATCAAACACCAAGATTGAGAAGATCATGAAAGAACTGGATGAAGAGGTTCATTATTGAATTTAATTCTGTTCATTATAACATCAACAGTGTTTTGGTGAATTTGAAAAAATAAAAAATAATAATTAAGTACCGTTAAGATGTTTTGCACAAGTAACAAAAATGTCTACTTTTCTGCAAATTACCTTTGGTTTAATGGCGGCTGGTCCATCCACATCACTACTGCTCTGCTGTTCATTGCTACAGGCAAACTTGAGGAAGAGTACAGAAGCCAGTATGTCTCTGCTGGAGAAGGATAAGATTATGCTGCAGCACAGATTCACTGACTTCCAAAGAAAAGCTGACCAAGAGGCAGAGAAGAGACGCAATTTAGAAAATGAGGGTAAGGATAATGAAATGCTGCCGACTCAGGAATTCGACACTAATAAAGTTTTGTAAAGTGCAGATACAGTCAAGACATGAACATAGTTTTGTTGCATTGTAAAGAGCTCTTGCTCTAAATTATCTGAAGGCGTGTCTATATGGCATCATGGTGCGATCTTTATCTTGCTGCTGAATGTCTAATTATAAAGAAGGATGGAAATTTTTAGATCGACTTGATCGGATTTTGAAGGTTAACCGGCCAACTTGATGAACATCTTGATTTTTCCTAGTGTCAACATTGAAGGAGCAGCTTGAAGACATGAAGAGGATCAGTCAGAACTCACAGGCCTCAAATGACAAAATTGCTCAGCTGCAGAATCAGGTAAAACACTTCGTTCGTGATGCACACACCTACAAATTCTGGACTGGTCTAGTACAATGCTATTCATTCATTTTCTACATCTACTTACACGTGTTAGCTGCCAGGACTGTGGCTCAGGAGGACACCGCATTAGCCTTTGTTTTGTTTTTGTTTACAGCTGCAAGAGGCTAATGACCTGCTGCGCGCCGAGTCGGACACTGCTGCAAGGCTGAGGAAGAGCCACACAGAGATGTCAAAGTCAATGAGCCAGCTGGAGAGTTTGAACCGCGAGTTGCAGGAGCGGAGCCGCGCATCAGATGGAGAGAGGGCACAGCTGGAGAAGGAGCTCCTGGTTCTTCAGAGCACCCTGGACTCAGAACGAAGGAACTACAGTCAGGGCTCAGTAGAGATCCAGGAACTGCAAGGTGCCCTGTTGGTGCTCATTCACCTCTTTCACCTACAACAAGACCACTTTTTCCTCACTGTCTTTATGTTTCTCTCTCAGCTAAATTAGTTTTACTGCAAGAAGAAAACAAAAACTTGACGCTCTGCTGCTCTAAAATGGAGGCAGAACGTAAGCAGGCCCAGGAAAGGAGCAATAATCTGGAGAAGGTACGCACACAACTAACACTAGTGGAAATAGTGTTCAGATTAGGAGCTGGTGTTTTAATATTTTGTTCTTCTGATTATAACTGCTTGTTTCCTATGACTCATAGGAGAAAAACAACCTGGAGATAGATCTGAACTACAAGCTGAAGACCTTGCAGCAGCGGCTGGAGCAGGAGCAGACGGAGCACAGGGTGACGCGGGCACAGCTCACTGACAAATACGAGTCTATTGAAGAAGCCAAATCAGCTGCCATGAATGGTATGCCAGTCCCATGTCAGAGCATGCCCTCTAGGCTGTTTTCTCGCATCTTTTTCCTTCTAACACGACTATTTTATATCTTTTCCAAGTTCAGTGCTTACTCTTCTCATTGCCTCTCCACGTGTGATTTGTGGAACTTGTTTCTCATTCCCTCACTCTCTTTTAGCCTCATCGTTCTTTCTTGTGACATGATCAGAAATCCCCTTCAGGTGCTGTTAGGGTAGCGGAATCTAGAAAGCATGTCAGGACACTGCCTTTTTACATATGAAAGCTGGACTCTTAAAAACTTTTTTTTTCTCCTCTTACAATGATTTGCCTTCAGAACCTTACTATTTATTTATTTGTACGTCCATCTGTTTTAATTTATTCATTTTTTTTTAGCTGAGAACTTTCAGTTTTTACATTCTAACCTATTCCCATTCACACACCATGTTGTTTACTTGACTTGTCTGTTCCTCTGTTTATTTACTTATTTAGAAAATGGTAGAAAATTAGCGAGTTCATAAGTTGGGTGTTCATTTGCAATGACACCTAGATCCAAAGTGGTTTCTGCACCTCCATTCTCAAATGAGCTTCTCAGTTTCCCTTCCTACTCTGGTGGTAGAAGTTTGACCCTTTCTCTGTCCTGCTCCAGCTGTTCAGCAGAAGATGTCAGAGGAGAATGGAGCGAGGATGAGAGCGGAGAGTCGGGTTGTGGAGGTGGAGAAGCAGTGCTCGATGCTGGAGTTTGACCTCAAGCAGTCTGTGCAGAAAATGGAGCAGCTGATGAAACAAAAGGAAAGGCTAGAAGATGAGGTTCGTAAACGTTTTGGATCCCATGGGAATTTGGCAGTCTTTCGCCCCTGACGGTTCCCACAATTCTTCCACCCTTCTTTCCCAGGTTAAAAATGTGCGGACGCAGCTAGAGCAAGAGTCGAGCAAGCGCGTCCTGGCTCAGAATGACCTGAAGATACGCATGCAGGAGGTCGACCGTCTGAGGTGTTCAGAGAAGCAGCTCAAGCAGGAGACCAACACAGCGCTGGAGACGAAACGTTCGCTGGAGTTCCAGCTGGCACAGCTGACCAAGTAGGTTTCTGAAGCACAATGATTAGTCTTATGGGCAATTAGATTTCTTGGTTTTCTCATCAGTCATATTACTCAAGACATTGCGATTGGAATTAGATAAACTTAATAGATTTTTGACCAAATAGATTATAAATTGTGTAATATAATTACAAAGAAAACAGCCGCGCTGGAACTTTGTTTTACCCTGCAGAAAGCTGGCAGTAGCTCCAGGAGCTCTTATTTCCTGTTATTGCAGCTCTGGTCACTAATGCTCTTTTGGAAGTCAAGTTGTAAATTGGCCTGAAATTGCTTGTTATTTTCAAATAAGTACCGTAATTCCATCTTAAAACCTGACTACGCCGGAGCCGTTTTGCTACAGTGTTTATGCTTCAAGATTAGGTTTTTGTCTGAGTCCTGCTGCAATCACTCTCCTGCTAATCCGTTGGCCAGCTCACCCCACTGCGTGAGCTTATGTAGATGTGGGGATTGATTTTTTTTTTCCCTCTTATGTAAAAAAGCTTTTGAAAGTGTTGAAATTTGGTCACTTTTCTCAGTTCAAGGAAAAATATTGAAATCATATTTGTTTTAACAGACAGTATCGAGGCAACGAGGGACAGATGAGGGAACTTCAGGACCAGCTCGAGGCCGAACAGTATTTTTCTGTAAGTATAAGTTACAATATATATGTGTTTTCACTCTGAAAACTGCCAGCTGAATAATTTCTTTCCTCCCACAGACACTTTACAAAACTCAGGTCAAGGAACTAAAAGAGGAGATAGAAGAAAGGAACCGACAGGTACAAGAGGCACAAAAAAAGGTGCAAGATTTGTGCAATGAAAGGTAAGTAACGGAATTCCCTTTTTATTTGACCTTTTTGTGACTTATTTGACCAACAAAGTGTTGGCTAGTTTATTTATTTAAGCTTTCTAGTTTGAGTTTTGGACGATTGAAGCAGTCGTCTAAAGAGACGAGGACTAACTGTATCACACCGTTTCATCCTTAACACAGGGACTCCCTGTCTGCCCAGCTGGATCTGACTGTAACTAAGGCAGAGTCAGAGCAGCTCGCTCGGGCACTTCAGGAGGAACAGTACTTTGAGCTCAGCCAGGAGAACAAAAAAGCAGCCGCCAGACATAAGCAGGACATTGGGGAAAAGGAGGCTACGATTGCACGGGTGAGCAGAGCTCCAAATTCTGATTCACTATAATTGCTTCTACTGAATTAATTATAGTTTGGTGATGATCATTTCAAAATGTCTTCTGCAGCTCGAGGAATCCAATAAAACTTTAACCAAAGATGTTGAGAACCTCAGCAAGGAGAAAGCCGAGTTAAATGAGAAGCTCCAACTTCAGGAGGAAGGTGCTGCGATGCTGACGTTTTATCTCTGTTACATTGTAATTACGTTGTCACACAAACTGAGTCCTTGGTTTTTTCCTTTCAGAATATGTAGCACAGAAGGAAGAGATTGCAAATACATTAAAGGCCAACTATGAAAAGATCCTCAACACTGAGCGCACACTAAAAACTCAGGTGATGATTTTATGCTTTAGAGAATTTCTGGGTAAACACATTGCAGAATGTTCAGTGTGGGCGAAGCGTTGGCTGACGCGACGATCACGTTTGCCTCAATCCTTCAGGCGGTGAATAAACTGGCAGAGATTATGAATCGAAAAGATATGAAGCTGGACCAGAAGAAGAAAGGCAGCACGGCAGACCTGCGGAAGAAGGAGAAGGAGAACCGCAAGCTCCAGCTGGAGCTTAATCAGGAGAAAGACAAGTTTAACCACATGGCCATTAAATATCAGAAGGAACTCGGCGAGATGCAGGCGGTATGTTAACATCTCTTAAGTACGGTCCAGTTTGACTGTAAACAGTATTTTATTTTTAGGTTTTAATCCAAATCTCCTGTCCTTCCTACCAACAGCAACTGGTAGAGGAGTCCACATATCGCACAGAGCTGCAGATGCAGTTGGACAGCAAGGAAAGTGACATCGAGCAGCTTCGGGAGAAGCTGAGTGATTTGCAACAGCGCATGGAAAACTCGAGCGTCACCAGCTTGCAGACAGACGAGACGGACAGTAACATCGCAGGTATAAACTCGCCTGCACGCCACTCAGCAGGGCTGCTGCTACTTTACATCTCAAAGCAATAATCTCTGGAAGATAATGGTCCTTCTCATTGTTTTATAGAAAAGTTAGTTTAACAGGTTATTATCATTACAGAGTTTATTCAGCATCCTTATTTAGGTGTTGTGCTGACACAGCTCTTAAGGAATGACTCCACAATTGTCTTATCAAAAAAAATGTTCCAAACATTGTGAGAAAAGAGTTGTTTTTTATTCCTCTTCTTTCCCCCCCCTGATGAAATCAATGCATTTCCATATTTGGTCATTGTAGTTGTGACTGTATTAGTATAGTAAAATACTTGTTTTTATTGGACTCTTTAAAGTTTTCCACCTTAAAGTTGTAGACAGATCAGCCAGTATTGCATTAAATTCGAGCTGCTGTTCTCTCCTGCAGCGTCTTCCTCCTAAATAACCTGCTAGTTGAATATAAATTGTCATTGCTGTAAGTGTGTTTCCATAAATGTGGATCTCTGTGGTTAAATCAATCTCTCTCATTTCCTTCATGTCCAGTTGGTTCTCCTTGCTCTTATCTTTGTAACTTCCATTCGTTTTCCTCTGTGAGTAACTCAGTGGACAAGTCCTCCTTGCCCGCCCTGTGCTGCAGCTGTTGTGTGTTTCGTCTCGTTTACCCCCCGATTTTTCTTAAATATTCTGTTTTCAGAGGTGCTATATAAGTTGGGAGAATTTGATTTCCCCTTTCACCACTACACTTTTGAAAGAAGCCTGGCAGAGTGGGGAGTACATGACCTCTTAAAAATTGACTATGCGGTCTTAAAGTAAATGACTAACATTAATGGGATGTTAAATCACGATGCTGGCACGGAATTTACCGAAAAGTCACGAGGCCACCTCCAACTCAATTAAAGCAGTTCACTGATGACAGTGTGTGAGGTTGACCAAGTCACTCGCAGCACCTTTCAAATGTGCCCTGAGACTGAAAAAGCTACTTTTTAATTGTTACACATAACACTTGTTGTCTTTGTCAGCATGTTCACTAGAAGTACTACTGGACACGAAGCTCTTTGTCACACTGCCACGTATAATAGATTGCCCCCCCCGCCCTTTTAGTTCACTGATCCTGTGAAGCTTGTGTTTCAGCTGCATGCACTCGCCTTTATGATTTTTAACTCCAAATGATGTGGAAAATGTCATCTGCAATGCACCTGTTTTTTGTTTTGTTTTTTTTCCCTAAAAAGGAGTGTGTGATGGATCTTATCCACGCTTTAACATGCTGTATGAAGGAGTCGGCTCTGCCTAATATTCTCCACCTGCATGGGTTGTCTACTGTACAGTCATTTCCTCTCACCTGTTCTGGCGTAGTCGCCTCAAAACCTTAAGACTTCTCCCCCCGATGAGTTCACTTTATGTTAAAAGTAGCAGCTTAACTTGACTTTTGTTTATCTTCAGTTGAGCTTGGATTTTATTGCTGCATGGCCTGGTTTTCCATGTATTTTTTAATTAACATTACAGTTTGTAATTATGTTTTTGTTGTTGTTGTTTTCCTTTTGTGCTGCTTTTCAGAATCCAGATTGGAGGGTTGGCTGTCCATTCCTAATCGTGCTAATATCAAGCGATATGGATGGAAGAAGCAGGTATGCCGCATGTTTCCACTGCTCACCTGCTTCTTGTTAAACTTTGTTACGCTGCCACAGCAAGCCCTCGAGCGCTACATCGGGCTTTCTCTTATTGTCTTTTCAATATTTTCAGTATGTGGTGGTGAGCAGTAAGAAGATTCTGTTCTACAATGATGAGCAGGATAAGGAACAGTCTAACCCTTCGATGGTACTAGATATCGAGTAAGTCTATTGTGGGTTTTTTTTTTTTTCTTCATACCACGGCTGCTTTTTGCTGGTCAGATATCCTGAGCAAAAGGCAAACTGTAACAAAACCAGGGATGATGTCAGGGTTGAGATTTGGCAGAACTTGAAATTGGAATCCTTGAGTTTTCTAATTTCACACTTCTGTGTGCAGCAAATTATTCCATGTGAGACCAGTCACACAAGGAGACGTGTACCGAGCCGAGACAGATGAAATTCCAAGGATATTCCAGGTAGGATGCTTGTCTCGCTTTTGAAGTTTTACTCTGATTTTTATATTTTTATGTAGTTTAAACTGAATTTGTGATGGGACCCTCACTTTCAGATTCTGTATGCCAATGAGGGAGAGTGCAGAAAGGAGGCAGACATGGAGACGGTCCCTCAGGGCGACAAGACCAACTGTCTCCCACATAAAGGCCATGAGTTCATTCCCACACTGTACCACTTCCCTTCCAACTGTGAGGCCTGCTCCAAGCCTCTGTGGCATGTCTTCAAGCCACCTCCGGCCCTTGAATGCCGCCGTTGCCATGTAAAGTGCCACAAGGACCACCTCGACAAAAAGGAGGATGTCATTGCTCCTTGCAAAGGTAAGCTCCTGCCTCGTGTGGTGGCTAGCGCTGTACTCAGTTTGGAGATGGTTTAGCCAGAACTAATTTGGCCACAAATGTACCGCATTACAAACTGGGACATCACCTGCATAAAAACAAGCACTCCCTCTTTCTCCCTCAACAAATAACAGCAGATCCTTATACCACGTGACACAGATGTCGGCTGGTAGGAACAAAACTTAGTGACTTTCTTGCTAACTATGGCGACTTTCCAAAGCCCCTTGGCGACCTTTATTTGTTAAAAGCAACTAACGACAAATCTAGCTACTTTTACTGGAGTTATTGGAGCCGTTTCTGGTGTTTTGGCAACGACATTGCCTAATTTGCATAATTGGCCATATGCGTATAATGTAATGGACGTTGTAAGAGAGAGGAATAATGTGGGAGAAACAAAAGATGAGTCAAAACCACCCTAAATATGTTTAGTACCATGAATACACTCTTTTCTGTTATTTATTTATTTATTTTAAGTTTTATTTTTATTTTGCCATTGAAATAGGCTATCACTTTAAAAAAGTAGATTTTGAACACCTTTAGACCCACATTGCATAATCACTTTTGTCCTCCATCAGAATATCAAATTTAACCGAAGGACTGTTGTGTGAAATTTCTAGCTTCATGTCCAACCCTCCTGTAGTTTATATTTCAAGAAACATAGTTACCTTTCATCACATCATGCACAGAAAAAATATTATTAAAAAATGTTACGATTAAAATTATGCAACGGTTGTGTGCAAGAGAAGACGAGAGAAATTTAATGTGTTTATGTTCGGTGTCAGCTGTTGCAAAGTTGATGTGTCGATAATACGTGCAATGAATATTTATATTGTAAAAAAATCGTGAGAGAATCGTGATCTCAATTCTAAGCAAAAAAAAAAATCGAGATTCTTATTTTATCCAGAATCGTGCAGCCCTAGTGTAAGCACTGTGGATGCGCTGCAGAGCGGGTGCTCCGAGGTCTCCACTCTGTTTCACCAGCAGTCTCAAAGCAAAGCGTCCACATGGGGATTGCGTCATCGTGCCATAGTTGGTGTAGACCTAATTAAAATGGTTCATAAAACTGCTTTAAAGTGAACAATAAACCAGCAAATAAAAAAGCTGGCCCAGTTTCACCGCATCTCATGTGCTGCTCTTTATTTCTGTATAGTAGGGATGTGTGGTGATTTCCTCATCCAAGATAAATGTACTTTTTCCCTACAGTGTCATTTATTAAAGGAAACCATCTTGAATCTAACGGCTTGGTACAGATCTGCTCGGGGCCCTGCGCCTGCCGATGATGTCGCGGTATATAATTGGCTGAACTTTGGGCACACTATTGTGGTTGATCCATACAACTTACGGAAGTGGTATTTTTTTTTCAGCGATGTGGAATTGTAGTTCTTTTTCGTAGGATAAATGGACAACGTTCATGAAGAAATCCATCATTACCGATCGAACAGGTCTTACCACAACCTGAGCGTCACTTCTAAAACTCCTGAGAGAAGAAAGACGGCATTTTGGAAGGAATTGAAAAATGTACACAATTAAAGATATTAATGTGACTTAATGTTAATGTTAGCGACTCCTGTTTAGTTCATAATTGAAATATTTTTTCACAATTAACCAGTTATTATACATAAATTCAAATATAGTTGTTTGGCTTGCTGCATTACGTGGACAAGTGTACAACTGCGAGGCTCCGCTTGGTGGTGGCTTAATCATGTTTAAAATGTATTGACAAGTTGCCATGATCATAAAATTGATACATTTTCAGATTCAGTTATTGGTCCAGGAAAACCATGTTTAGTTTGCCAAAGGAAACGTAAAATAAAAGCACAAATGTCTGTTGGTAAATAAGACACCACGAGCATCTTGAATGGAATGCAACGTAGTGTGATATGCACAGGGCCTGCCCATGACTTTTATACTGGTCTGTCGGGATGTTTATTAACTATTTTAAGAAATGTAGTGGCAGCCATGTTTGAAAATCCTGCCTTGGTTGTAAATGTGAAGACAACCGGTGTTGTGTCTTATGTTTGTGTCATGGATTAAGCTAAGAAACACTTGCTGGTTCTACACGGTCTTTGTTTAAACGTAGCAGTCGCAACATTTTAGATGGTTTCTGTAACCCCATCCCTAACCCGTAATGTAGGGATTTCTCTGTCCTGGGAAAGACCTTTTGCTGTCTTAACATTGGTTTCGTAGTGTTTGTACCTGTGCACTGATGGTAAAAATGCAAATATCTCTTTGTAAGTTGGACTGTGGGTCCACACTAGCTCTGGAAATATTTTGGTATAATAAAATAACAAAATACTTTTGAATCAATGTCAGCGATAATGAAGGATAAATGCACATAGAAATTTTGGGAGCAGCATCAGAAGGGAAGAGTTTGAACTATAATCCACTGGGTAGTTAAAGGTGATTTTGAGTGCTAATGTGTAACACTGCTTGTCGTCCTCTGCAGTTAATTACGATGTGACCTCTGCCCGGGACATGCTACTTCTGGCCCTGACCCAAGATGAGCAAAAGAAATGGATCGGCCACCTTGGAAAGAAGATTCCCAAGACCCCACCGTCAACATTTTCTAGAGCCTCACCTCGTTCTATGTCCACCCGTTCTGGACCCAACCAGTCCTTCCGCAAGAACCCTAAAAGCAATACGGGAAAGCTGAGGTAACTGGACTGTTTTAAGTATTATCTGAGTATTGAAAATACTGCCTTTCTTTTTTCTTTTTTTGTTTTACTTATTGCATAAGGTTTCTTTTCCAGAAGATAATGTTGATATAACTGTAGATAATTGCATTTTTTCAGGCAGTAAGTGAAGATATGCTGCACTAAGAAGAATTTTTTTTTCCTATTGATCCCAACTTTGAGCCCTGAGATGTGGCCGATCAGTCATGTGACCTGCTGTTTGTTTCCTGTGTTGTAGCAGAGCGCAGTCCAGCCTCCAGGCAGCAGACACAACATCCAGCACTTGTTGACAGGAACTTCTTCAGAAAGTGTTTTTTTTTTTTTTTTCTTTCTTTTTTTTTAAATCTTCCATTTACAGCTTTAAACTTGTCTATTTATTAATTGTGTTACTGGGTGTTTTTAACACAACACACTTCCTGGTTGGTTGGTTGACTCCTGGGCTCTGTGCAGCTGACACTTAAGGTTGTTTTTCTAATTGGCACTAATGTGTTCTTGGGTTCAGTAACTAACTTCATGGCCTCACTCTCCCACTCTTATTAGAATGGTCTGGAATAAGGATTTTTTTCTTGATCTGTCAAACATGTTCCAAGTTGGTAAAGTTTATAAAATAGCATCTTTCTCGTATGTCTTTGACTGGGTAACTAACTAAAGTAAAGCCTATGTCTTTCTTTTACTGGACACTCTCTTTGTTCTTTCTTTCAGCTAACCATCTGAACGGTTGGGATATTTTCCGGACTATAAACCTTTCCCAGTTACTCATTCACAAAAAAATGGAATGCCTGTAACTTCATTGAAAATGAAATGAAAACAAAAGAAAAATGAAGAGAAAAAAAAAACAAGCCAATGCTAATTGCAACCCACACAAGGCGTCATGGACACTGAAAGACCTCCATCTTTCTTTCAACGGTCGGAGGAAAACCGTTCTCCTTCTCAGAAAACTCGCAGCCATCCATTTCTACCACAAGATGGTGCACACTCACCTTGAATTAAAGATAGACAATGAAATGATGGAAGGACTGTGTCATGTTGACATTCTTTGCTTTATATTTTGTGACGTAATGGAAACAAGAAGGTAAAAGGGGGGTTTGCCTGGACTCCTGAAAGTATGTCTTTAGTTTAAGGTACTGTCATACAGGGATTGTAGATCGACTATGAAAAGTTGTGTCTCAGGGGAGGAAAATAAATATATGTTTTGTTATTTCTTTCCCCACCTGACAGATATCTGAGCAAAAAGAAAAAAAATCAAACTGAAAACAGGAGTGATGCCTTCTCATATCTCTGGCCTTTTTGCCCATATTCTTATCTTTCTTCTAGTCCAATGATTAGGTTTGGGAACAGCGTATTGGGACACAAGTATTAGATGTTTGAGTATTGAGTAAGGAGCATGCAAGATCATCATTTAAATCTATGCATTATTTTTATTATAATTATTTTTTATTGCTCCAAGCCATAAGGAAAATTCCATTGCAATGGCATTTAGGAGTTTAAAAAAAACTTGTGGATTGTTTTGTTTATTTGGTACAATGTCTGTAATATTTTTTTCCTTGTATTTTTTTTTCCCTTTTTTTGTAATGTAATGCCTTATATTGATTATTAGATGGCTCAAAAGGAAAACATTAAGTTAACAAATGTAAAACTGCACTGTTTGACTTGACTGTAAATTATTTGTAGAAGACTTAACAGGTGTAGCATTTTGGCCCACCTAGTGCCTTAACGTTTGGATATTGATTTTACTGCCATATTTCTTGTTGTTTTTTTTTTCCTTTTTGTTTCAACACAAAACAAATCTTAATTCTTCCATCATTTATTTTTAAAGAAATTGCCACACATTTGTGGTTTTATCAGAACTTCCTTTCTCTGCTTTGGAAAATGAAAAATATCTATGATAGAATACCTCTTTATGGACACTTTGCAATAAGAGTTTGTGTCAAAGCAAAGTCCCCAAACTTCATTCATATCATCAGACAAATTTCAGGATTGTTGTATCTAAAGCAAGTCTGTGTGAATGAATGTCATGTTAAGTCACAAGTTGTTTCTCTAACAAGGTAAAGTCCAGTTAATGCAAACCCCCTCTCCAATGTATATAAAGAAACAAGGATTATGGAATACCTCCACAGTCATTTTATTTCTTTTTTTTCAGTTAAAAAAAAGTAAAAGACAAAAAAAGCACTGGAAATATGACCTTCTCATCTTGGATAATTTGCATGGTTAAACTGCATTGGAGTCCGCACTGATGGATATGTCAATAAACATATCTTTATCACACTTTGCATTATGGTTTTTTTTGGGGTTTTTTTTTTTGTTTTATTTTTTTTACAGTTAAGGATCCTATATTTTATAGTTTTAGCAGTGGCTTTTATATGTGGCTCTTGAACAACTGTTGCTTTAAATTGTAATTCATTTGAGAATATGTTTGAGAATGTTATTCTGGGAGCCACATCACAAACTTCAGATATTTCAACTTTAAGAAGACAAAATTAATGTAACCGCGTTGAAGTAAGGCCGGATTATCCAATGGGCATTATGGGCACAGGCCCACACCCATTGGAAGCCCATGTGGGCCCCACATAGGGCAAACACCAGCAGTTTGAACATGGAAAAAAAGAAAACTTATATAAAAGCCAGATAGTTACACCACAGTGTCTAGTGTATTGCTACTGGTACCACTGGCTGAGAGATGTTAGAAATGTCGTTTCACAGTTAATAATTCACAAATTTTTACAATGTTAAAGTGTGAAATGGGGCCCCGGGCTGGAACACTCTTGGCCCAGGGGCCTGTGTACTTTTAATCCGGCCCTGCATTGAAGGAACAGAACAGTTTCAGCAATTGTCATTTGTATGACACATATAATGCACATATCAAAGGAGTATGTGAGTGGGTGTTGGGAACTCGTATGCTCAAACCTTTCAATAAGGGAGAACCTTAGTAACACATCCTACTGAAATCTTGCAGTGAAATATGTCTGAAATAGTCTCTGACGCGCACAGCCTTGTCGTGTTTCCGTATTTCAGGCAACGAGGATGACTAATCGATGTGAAGCGCATCGATAAGTTCCCAGCGTGTTGTTGCAGCGTCATTCTGTTTGAATGAAGTTCAGATTGAGAACTAGCCAACTCTTGATTCGCGCCCCGGTGGACTGAAACAGGAAAAAAACGGCTAAGGAAGTAAAACAAAAAACTGCAAACCATGCCTGTGTTTACAGGTATGATATAAATCTATTACAGTATAGTTGTAGTTGTAGAAGGATGATGAAAACACAACTTACACGTGTTTCGATGAGGCAGCGTATATTGCTTTAGCTTAGCTGTCTAGCATAATAGGCAGTTAGCATGCTAGAAGTGATAGGTTGACTATCTGTGCTTTAAGTTGTAAGGCAACCGTCCGAGTTAGTCCAGATAACATTGTGAAACAAACAAACACAACGCTGTCGTGTTCCTATCACAGTTCTGCTTTCTGTTTGTCCTTTTTACAGGGATCTTTAACAAAGCCGGCTATGCTAACTTGCACCTGAGCCAGCGGCTACTGTAGCTAACCGTAAAGCTAGTCTAGTTAGCCTGACTAGAGTTAAGTTTGATTTTTGAAGTTTGCTATTTACAACTACTGATTGTCATTCAAAGTAGATGCTTTGACTACATGTTACCCGGGTTAAGATGTTTGGTTTTATTGGTTTGTAATTAACTGGGTCTCGCCATTTAATAAACGGTTACTTTGCAGTGAAACTAGCCATATATTTAGCATTACGGTTTATTACTACTGGTTGTTGAAACCAAGTAATTCCGAGAAAACGTTTAAATAGATTTAACTACATCAGTCATTTATGGACAAAATGTAAAAATACAACCGACTGCCTTATTGCACAATTATACAAGTCTTTATCTGCTACTTTTCACTTTGTTTTGACCAACAACTGGACTGTCTGTTTAGCTGCCTGATTTCCTGGAGCGAGCTTCACTGTGGCTAATTAGATGCTGTGTCATACATGGGCAGCACTCTGATAAAGTTATGTTTCCAACACGCACTCCGTCGAGCAAATATATACACTTGCACTATTTCTGTTTCTTCCAGTAAATGTGAAATGGGGAAAAGAGAAGTTTGATGCAGTAGAGCTCAACACCGAGGAACCACCCATGGTGTTCAAGGCTCAGCTTTTTGCCCTAACTGGAGTTCAACCAGACAGACAAAAGGTCATGGTGAAAGGAGGCACTTTGAAGGTAGAAAGAAATTACAGAGCTACGAGTTTTCTCTTATCAAATACTAAGGCAATATTTTATAAAATTTGTTTTCCTAAGCCTGTAGCTGCTGGTGTATTTAACTTTTACTCTAGAAATAAGAGGAATCATTCACTTAATCTGTTAATGGAACTTATTTTTTGGGCATTTTTAAATAAATATATAACATAAGCTACTTATTATTTCAGGAGACTGGTAGAGAGAAAAAATTATGCAGTGGGTCTCATTTACAACATCATCAGTCTTGCTGCTGAGGAACATTTATTATTACCTCATGAGTGTTAAGCAGAGACATGATTTAAAGTAAGAATAGTAAAAACAGATTCCAGACTATGTATACTAAGAAATATAAGCATAGCAGTTATGTGTCTTTGTCTTTTAACATAGCAAACAAAAATGTGAAACGTAATGGAAGTAATAACTGACACTTTGCCAATGGCAAACAGATAGGTGATTTTCTTATTTTGCTAAAAATTGCCAAGCACTGTTATTCATTTATCCAGTAAAACGCAATTCATGAATAAGTTTAAAGAAGTCATAAGGTGTATGAGCAAAATTGTGTTTGGATTGTATCTGCTTACATAAATTTAATCTATACACTGTCTGTATTGCACTTATTTTGAATAAAGAAACAACCCCATTTCTGATATAAAATGGCAAATATTGAATTATGGCAATCACTCTGTAATATTATTATGACATTAACAGCTTGGATTTTTAATATTTTAATCAAATGCAAATGTGGTAATACTTTTTAAATAAATATTTGTCTCTTTTCTAGGACGATGAGTGGGGAAATATTAAACTGAAAAATGTGAGTACATCTCATGTTTAAAGACACCTCTTAAAAAAATATAGAATATATATTTAAGATATTTTGATAATTAATCTGATAAATGTTCATATTTTTCTGATGTGTTTGTAGGGAATGACTTTGCTGATGATGGGTTCAGCAGAAGCTCTGCCAGAGGAACCTGCTGTCCGGCCCATGTTTGTGGAGGACATGACTGAGGAGCAGTTGGCGTCAGCGGTGAGTAAGCCTCAAAATGACCAAGAAAGGGGGGGAAGAAGCAACTTTCTGTTGTCTTTACTGAAGTGTGTTTTTTCTTTAAAAGAATTCAGGAAAATGCATTTTTACAAATTACCCTGCAGTCATTTAGGTGCTTCAGAAATTTAAAAAGAAATTTTACTGAGAAATTGTGCTGTATCATATACAAACTGCTGTGACACTTGATAATGTGCTGTTTGCCCAGTAGTTTCTTTTGTTAATTGCGGTTTGGAGTTTGTGCCAGGCTGCCAAATCTTTCTAAACTCACATGAAGTCATTTTTGATGCGTTAGCAGGTTTTCAGATCAAGTTCACCTCGGTAAAGCCTTGGATGTTGGGCAAGATATTTAACGCTTGAACAGGATAACTGCTTTCTGTGCAGAATGGAAATGAAATGACGTGTATATTTATTTTCACCTGATACGCATGATGAGTCCTCAGATTGTATTTTAACTTGATGCCCCTACAGGCACTTATCCCACTGTTTGTGTTATGTTCAGATGGAGCTGCCTTGTGGGCTTACAAACTTGGGCAACACCTGCTACATGAATGCCACAGTGCAGTGTCTTCGCTCTGTACCAGAGCTTAAAACTGCACTCAGGAGGTACGTTTTTCTTCAAATTTAAAATGTGCTATATATAGAAACAGTGTTTTAAGTGGTTCAGAAGGGGCTTTTGTCATCAACCCCCCCCTTCTTTTTGTTTTCTTACTGGAACCATGCGTTTCCCTCCCTTGCAGGTATTCAGGTGCTCTGCGATCTTCAGGTGCAAACGCACCATCACAGTACATCACAGCAGGTGTGATGAACAGTCACTTATTAACTGCACTAAGGAAGTAGCACATAATTATGTCTTGAATGTCATATTACAATTAAAAATATGGTTTTTCTCATTTTCAGCCCTTCGTGATTTATATGAGACAATGGACAAGACCTCGTCCAGCCTCCCACCCATTATTTTGCTGCAGTTCCTTCACATGGCCTTTCCACAGTTTGCTGAGAAAGGTGACCAGGGACAGTACCTCCAGCAGGTGAGGACCTCTTCAGTACTATGAAGACTCTTAAATACCTGCAAAATACAGCTATACTTGCAGAAATCATGTGGTTGCATCTGTTGACATTGTTATGCACGTTTCCTCTGTCAGGATGCTAATGAGTGTTGGCTGCAGATGATGAGGGTCCTTCAGCAAAAGCTGGAACCACTAGAGCCAGAAACTGCCATGGAGGTAAAACTTTAGGTTTTTTTTTTGTTTTTGTTTTTTTTACCTTGTTCTAATTTAAAGAAAATTTGTTCTGTTTTAAGTCTGATTTAGTTTCTGTCCATATTTAGACAGAGTCCCAGAGTGGAGCTGCCTCTGCTTCTTCAAAGAAGAACTTCATCGACCAGTATTTTGGTGTAGAATTTGAAACTACGTATCCTTTCAGTGCATTTTCAGGAACTTTGCTTTCTTTCTGTGTAAAGTATTGTTTTACTGTACAGGGTGTAGTAATAGACCAGTGTCATGGTTCTGTTTAAAATAAGATGGAGCAGGACGAGATATCAGAGTTTTTCCCTAACTGTGCTGATTAGCATGAAATGCACAGAGTCGGAGGAGGAAGAGCCAATCAAGGGGAAGGAAAGCCAGCTCCAGCTCAGTTGCTTCATCAATCAAGAAGTCAAATATCTTGCAACAGGACTAAGGCTGGTATGTATTGTGGGGGAGGAAATGATCCATTATGGGTGCATGTACAATGATTCCAGTTGTGATTTATTGTGATTGTGGTGCCTGATATTGTAGCAGGAATAATCAACCCAGTCTATAAAAACAAATAAATTCAGAACTAGGAACTGTGTTCTTTGATTACAAAAAAAAAGTTAAGAGTTGCTTATAACTGATAGAAGCAGCACCTGTGGAGGTAAGTGTGTCAAAAAGGAACTGTAGATCACCAGTTACTGTGTGATTACATAATGATGTGTTATTAACGTAAAAGTCACATCAGAAAATTGCTTTGTACGTGTTTGCTTTGTGTTTCTTAGACTTTTTCTGCTTTGTAAAAGCACTCAAATACAAGATCTAGTTTTGATGCCTTCTTGATGCTCCTTACCTGTTTTGATTATTCAAGACTTTTGGATGTTTTATGTTCAGTTATTACCAGAGTAAAGCATATGACCACTTGCTACTTGTGCATATTACATAAATGGCATAGAGTAAGTTGTTGAGCAAATCATATTTCTTCCCTTTTAGAGACTGCAAGAGGAGATCACGAAAATGTCTCCATCCTTGGACAGAAATGCTCTGTATATAAAATCTGTAAGTATTGGAATTCACAAATACAGGATGGGGTATTGTCTTTTTAATTGCACAGATTTTCTTTCACTGTGTTCCACCCTTGAATTCTTTTTCTCTAACCAGTCTAAACTTAGCCGCCTCCCTGCCTACTTGACTGTTCAGATGGTCAGATTTTTCTACAAAGAGAAAGAGTCTGTTAATGCAAAAGTTCTTAAGGTTAGCCTTTTTCCATCATCAATTTGGGTTTCAGCCAGGCTTTCTATGAATATACAGTTTGACTCCTGTTCTTAAATGTCAAATTTAAAGGATGTCAAGTTCCCTCTGATGTTGGATGTCTATGAGCTTTGCACAGCTGAGCTGCAGGAAAAAATGTTGCCCATCAGGTCAAAATTCAAGGAGGTTGAGGACAAGAAGCTAGAGAAACAGCAGCAGAAGGTAAAGCGAATATACTTTCCTCCCTCCTCTCTCTCATGTCTTTGTCTTGTATCTTATTTGTTAGTGAAGAACAATGTTCACTTAAACATTCTGTGCTATAAGCAGATTTGTTTCTTCTCTTTATGTCCCAGTTGATAAAGAAGCCAGATGCAACAAAAGAAGTGAAACATGAGCCTTTCTCATTCCCAGAAGGTATGTAGAGATAAAAGAGTCAAAGCGTCGCTATCAATGCAAGTTATGGAATATCGAATGTTTGACAACTTGAAGAAAATCTACCTTCATTTATCCATAATATGGCATAAAGAAATGACACTGCATGTTTTAAAGTAGGTGAAAATGAAGTAAAATCCCCTGAATAAATGTAGCGGAAAACACTAGAATACAACACGTAAACATGCTTACAGTATTTTTTTAACTCATTATCAGGTTTGTATATTTTTGATAAATATAACTCATTTTTACAATTAGAAATATCCTAATATTTCCTCTGCTTCAGCTCACCAGACTCAAATAAATGTGTCAGTGTGTCAAACTTGACAACTTGTTAGATCCAGTTCCTTTAATTCAAGTTGGTTGTAGCAAGTAACAACACTTCAAGGACTCAAGGTTTGACATATTTGCTTTTCAGGAATTGGTTCCTACTTTTAAAAACAAACAAAAAAATAAGGTGGCACACTTCTGTTTTTATTGACCTTGGAGTAATTTTGTTAATCTAAAGATTTAGATAATAACTGTGATTAATGATCAAATGTAAATCATTTTAACAGCAAAAACAAAAGAAAGTAAAATCATCTTTCATATACCAATGCATATAACCTATCCTTCATTATCTCATGTATTTATACATGAGAGATATACATGTAATTATATTCATGAAGCAGACGATCTCATGACTGATAACCGGAGTGAGGTGTGGCTGCTTGCAGAGTGGACTTCAGTTGTCCTTAGTACAAACCTAAAGGGGTTTATAAGAATAGGAAATTGTGAAGATGGATGAACACAGCATTTTTTTTTCTTCAAATGAAAATAATATTCAATGAAGACCATAAACCTTTGTAGACATATTAAAATGTATAACCATAGGCGTCTGTGGCTGCCAGAGGAAATGGATCACTGATGTTAATTGATGCAAATGGTAGAAGCATTAGTGCAAGTCTCTTCTCGATTGTCAGATACTGCAGGATAAACAGAATAGCAGTTAAAATCTTGTGCTGGGATAAGTTCCAGCAGCTGGTTGGAGAAGCATTTTCTTAAGCACTTTGTCCTTAATTGGACAAAGTGGTTAAGAAAATGAATTTTTTTTTTTTTTTTTTTAAATTTCTGTAGATCTTGGTTCCAACAACAGCGGCTACTACGACCTGCAGGCTGTGCTGACACACCAAGGCCGCTCCAGCTCATCAGGCCATTATGTTGGATGGGTCAAAAGGAAAGAAGGTGACAACTGTTGTTTTACCAGTAACACACAGGAAACACTCACAAATCACATGTAGAAACTTAATGGTTCCATTTTCTTCATTGGCAGATGAGTGGGTCAAGTTTGATGATGACAAGGTGAGTGTGGTGTCTCCTGAGGACATCCTGCGGCTGTCCGGTGGCGGAGACTGGCATATAGCGTATGTTCTACTGTATGGGCCCCGCCGGCTGGAAATACTTGAAGAGGAACAATAGCTAAGGAAGATTCTGCAACATCTACACATACAGATTGCCATTTCCAAGCACTGTCTTCATAGATGTGCAATAAAACTGGTGTCTTTACAGATTTGATGACCTTAATTTTTTTGTTTTTTGTAACCAACACAAATGCTTGTAAAACAGATTGTGTTAAAATATTCAAATATAGTGAGCTTTGAAAATGGAGATGTGTTAAGAGGCAATCTCTGGACTGGATCCTTAAGGTTTTCAAGTCTAGCTCTGCAGTTTCATTAAATGTTTTATATACATTGTATATTTTTAAAGCCTTTGATAAGGTGATCATATCATAAGATCAAAATATTTCTCTTTAGTCATCTAATCAACTTGTACAAAATGCCTAGCCAAGCTGTTATGACATTTTGGCTTGTGTTGTCGCACATTATGGGACACTTGCTCGCCTGTTGGGAAATATGGGTTCAATCTCGGGTCTTTTGGGTGCTTAGCTCACATCTTTACCTGAGATTGTTAAAGAAATTGGGTTCTGTCTGCCAAATCTGCATTAAAGTTCTTGTCAGGGAAGCGTGTGGGGAAATGGATTGGAAAGAGGTTACCGTTGTGAGTCGTGTGGTTACATTAAGGCTTGAGATTCAACCACAACGGTTTACTCACTAGGCTTATAACGTTTTTGGTGACACTGATTTCTGACTTGGCTTCACTTGTTTCTATGTGCAGGTTTCCTTATCACCCTGCCCCGATGTATAAAACCTGAAACGTCAACACTGTAATAAGTTATTGACTGATCGCTTTTCATAGGTGGTGAAATAAACTGCTACACCAAAATGTGAGATTTCTTTATGCTAACATCGAGTCAGTTCTTTATAAAGGGAAAAACACATTTATTTGGTTTTCTACAGTGAAAAACTGAACCTATACTAAGTACAAAAATGTTCTTTTTCCAATAGGACTTTGTACGAAAAGATGTGTGCTGACACAATGAATGTAAAGATTAAACAACAAATTGTCAATTTTAAGCCTCACTGAGGCTGTCTGCAATTTGTGAGAACCCTGCGGCATTGAGAGCTGTGACCAGGCTCTCCACAGTTGCTTGTGTCCCCTCTCTGTCGTGCCAGGCGACCAGCAGCAGTTTGGCTTGCATGTCTGCATCCTCGGTGTCTGTCTCAATTTCCCGCAACTCTGCTGCCTTCATCTCCAAATGGCTAGCCAGCGTCCTCCACTGGGCACCCAGTTTGGCTGCGATATCATCCATCTGCTGGTTTGTAACAACTTTGCTCTGAATACTTGGACCTGGGAGGAAAACAAGAAACAATGTAGATTACAGATGTGCTTAAGATGGAAATTAAACAATGGATGAGAATTTATGATCATAAACAAAAGATCCTGTTGGGTTGCAAAAACAATATTCTAATTAGATGAGGCCAGTTTGGTTGGTACCATGTTTTCTATCATAAGGAAAAGAAAAAAATTCAAACTCACTGTCATTACTGTCTTTGAGAAGATTGTCTCCATTATCGTCATCATCTTCCTCTCCTGTTTTGATTTCTTCAGAAGGAATGTCCTTCTGTATTTTATAAAGGGGGAAAAAAATCATGAGTAGTTAGTTTCCACAAAAACAACAATGTACTATTAGGATGGAAAAATGTATATCCCTCACCGGCAGCTCCTTTGCTAGTTTGCTAACCATGCTGTCTAAGTAGTCTGCCAGACTCTTGAACTTCTGGTTAGTTGGCTGAAAGAAATGTGGACTTCTCCTGGATAGTAGTCTCAAAGCCCGCCAGCCGTAGTTTGCATTACGCACAACCCTGCATCAATTTAAAGAAGGACAGGAAGAAAAAAAAAAATTCAGGCAAAGACTAAGAACAGAGCAGAAATGAAACCCCACAGAATCGCAGAAATGTAAAGAAAAATATGCAAACCAACTTTTCAAAGTTCTGACAGGACGCACTACAGTGTGAACCTACTTGTACTCCTCCTCCACCATGTTGGCTGGGTCAGCCTGCTCAATGGCTTCTGCAAAGAACTCATCCAGTGATGGCATAAACTCTCTGAAGAAGAAAAAAAAGTACATTTATGACATATATATATATATATATATATATATATATATGTTACACACACTCTCTTACACTACAGTGAAGACAGTGATCTTTAAGCTGACTTTGCATACCTGCTATCTGACTTGCAGGCCTCCATGTTATCCTGGTTCAGGTTCCACAATCGAGTCAATTCATCACTGAAAACACACAAAAGGTACAATAATCCTAATATTTTATCTGGACACACAGAAAACATCTGCACCAAACAACAGAGCGTTTCAAGATTTCAGCTAGGTACTTACTTGCCAATCTAATTTTCCACATGTAATGTTTCAAGTATAACAAACATTTGCAATACTCAGCTAACACACACACACACACACCATCCCCAGTTAGAGAACATACTTTCCCATGAAAATCTTGCGCTCAGGCCCTTTTCCAAGGAAGTCCTCTGGAGCTTGTCTCTTCCTGGTGGGTCTTTTAGGTTTTTCATCGAAGGTTCTATTTAGGAGGGGGAAAAAATTGATCCACTTATTATTTTGTTATGCTAGTTTAGAGTAACACACCACTTGTTTTAACCGGTCACTGAGCGCATAAAAATCAAATCAAGTTGGCATCTGCCATGTCTACATCATCGTAGTGTTTCCAAAAAACCCAGAGTAAACAGGCTGCATTTAACCGTACCTTTCCTTCACAAAGCTCGGACATCCCTCGTTTTTCCAGGCGTTCCAATTCTCCTCTGTGTTGAGGATATGCTGTCAAAGATTATATGCATTTATTTTCAGACAAGTGTAAAGGAAACACGAGCAAAGAACACAACAGTATGGGAAAGTATCGATTGCACTGGAATTCATGAAGCATTGCTCACCTCCACCATGGTGGCAAACTTGTCTCCATCAGGAGGGATTTCTCTCAGCAGCTACAAGAACAAAGCAGAGGTGAACACAGGTTTGCTCTGCTCTGATTTGTAATGAGAATGTGTGTGTTTGTATGTGTGTGAATGTGTGATTTTTCGGCTTTTGCCTTTAAGTGCTGTTGAAGAAAACATTCTTAGTTGTATTCCCTCATATTTTTCCAGATTTTAAGTTTACAATGAACCAAAACAGATAGAGGGAAGACAACAGTTGCGGATGGCAATAGTCAATGCTGTGCAGACCTTTATGCAGAAAGATCCTTTTTCCCCTCAGGAAAGATTTAAGTTTACATCACTCCACAGATATTCTGCTGAATTCAACTGAGGTCCAGATCAGGGTTTTGTTCCAGAGTTTAACTAAAGTCACTCCTGTGTTTTCTTGGCTGTATACCTACGGAAACTCTGCTGAAGTGTAATTCCCCCATAGCTCAGTGTTTTCTGGTTTTACCTGGCTTATCTTCCAACCATTGTTGCATAAGAATGTTTCCACAGCGCGATGTGACTGGTTTCTTCCACACACGCTGCTTTACTTGCAGCCAAATAGCTCATTCTTCATGTTTCAGGTGAAAGGATACTCTACAGCTTTTTAGTTGCCTGTCTGAGCCAGAACTTCCTTCATTTGGCCAGGCAACCAGGTTTGGCAACGACCAGTTTATACTCACAGAGCGTCTGCGACAGGTCAGACCCGCTGGTGCAGATGGAGTGTGTGTTTACTAGAGCGTAGGGTATGTAAATGGCAGCAGGGTTGGTATGGGCCAATAAACTCCACAGGACGAGGTGTTTTTTTTTTTTTTTTTTTTATGGTTCGCTTCAGTCCCAGGAAGAGTACGTCCACTTATCTACGTTCGAGTGGCCGAGATGCACATCAGGTTCAAAGGAGGGCATGTCAAGCTTCTGCAGACCTATACAGAGCCTACAGTGGTTACGGCATTACTGACCCGACGCAGACAAAGTATAAACCAGCCTCAAATCTTGGTGTATGCTGGTAATTTCACACTGTGTCCACTTTGACGATGGAGGCAACTTTGAGCAATTTTTAATACTGGAAAAAAAATGTTCTTTTTCAACAAATTTCTGTCTTGGCATAGTTCTGTTTTGCAGGTCTCTACCACTCTACCACTTAATATGTGTAGCCTTCAACTGACCTGATAAACCAGTTTAGTTGTCTCCTCAATCCACGTACTCTGGTCATCATTCAGCACACAGCTGGAGCTGTACAGAGATAAACATGAAAACCATGACTTTCCAACAACTGACACGTTCTTTGTGACACAAATTAAAATTTCCTTCAATGGTCAAGGTGAGTGCAGAGACATGCTTCACCTTTTGAATTTGACCTGGCCCTTCAAGTACTGGAAAAGGATGAGGTATTGAAGTAGTATGTGGCGCCTGAAGTTGCCATCGCTAAGCTGCAAGTCCATCAGCTGCAAATAAAGAAGGAAAAAGAGCCGTTAAATTCAACATGTCTCAAATAAAACGCTACAGATGTTGAAAATAAAGACAGAATACATTTGAGAATGTACAATATGGGTACGTGGTATGGATATTAAGAATGAAGCTTCTCACCTTCTCACTTGTGAGGAACTTGGCAAAGTAAACATGTTCTCCATCTGATGCTCTCAGCTCTTCCAATTTTCTCTTAGAGGCCTGCATGTCATCCAGTTTGTAACTCTTGAATACTGCCAAGGTCTCATCCGAGTACTAAACAAGAACACAAGAAACATTTAAAGGCACTAAGTGTTTTTTTCTGAGCCTCTGTTTCATAATGGGCTATGTAGACCAAGGACATTTGAAAGTATGAATGCAATTTTTATTTATTCTCTCTGTGTAGTGAGATGCATTACCTTAAGGAATGTCATCCATGAGAATTTATCATAGCACTGCACAGGATTTCTGAAGTAGTCCTGCAGTGTCCAGAACTTTCTGTATAAGTTGTAGTCAATTGGAATAGAACTGAAAGCAAAAATGTAATTTAGTTTTAATTAACATAAAGATAGAGGACAACATTTTCTGACAAAGATTAAACTTACCATGGTGCTGGTGCATCATCCTCTCCCATTTCTCCTTCCTCCACCTCCATACCATCATCTTTTTCTTCAGTACTCTACATAAAGTAGCAACATAAAATCAAACTGAAATGTCTTGTGTAATTTAAAATCTTACAAAATTACAGATCAGGAGCCAACGTGTCACCTTCTGTCCAAGAGTGCTGTCTTGTTCATTTTTGTTGAACACTGTTATGTTATCAAGATTAAATTGGCTCTGTAGATTAAGACCTTGAAAAAAATAACAAACAAAAATAAATAATTAACTTGTACATAATTTGACAGATTTCAAACGTTATTTTTACGTTTAATCAAACGAAAATCAAGCCAAAAAAAAACCATGCATACATTGGCTACTATCATTGTAACATAAAAGATTAAGTTGCATTATTTTTCTGACCTGATTTTTCAGAGAGTGGGAAGAGCCGTGCCAGGAAAAGCTGGATTCGCCCACAGAATACAGTATTCTGAGATTTGGAGAGTCTCCTTAAAAGATCTGCCCAAATAAAAATGTTTGTTATTAAAAGCTCTGCCTCTTGAAGATGCAGTGACTTATACACGAAGAGTGACAAAAAAGAAACACTTAACCATTACACATCCTCAACAAATAGTTCTTCCCTGCAGTGTAAAAGGAGTGCTGCAAGAAAGAGAAAGCGTAAGAGCACAGATTTAATCTTCCAAATTATTTAAGATACCTTTGGTAATAATTAACAGCTTACTTACTGATTTCCAAGTGGAGACATTCTCTTCAACAAAAGAAAATATTCTGTCACAGAGGTCAAGGGGAAGGCAGTCCAGTACATCCCCAAGCAGGACAAAAGGAGTTGTAGCCGAGCAGATACCTGCATGAACACAGGAAAGTAACAACAACAAAGGTCTTAAACTCTGGTTGCTGGGAAAAATGTTATTTTTTAGCAGAATGAATGTAAAAAGTATTCCAAGTCTTCAGAAAAAAACATTTCCTGCAAAACTAGCGTGAATTAAAACAAAGTGGGTGAGCTGAGGTGTACCTGCAGACAGGCTAAATTTCTACAAAAAGCAAAAAAGAAAATATGCAACAGAAAGAACTGTGTGCCTTCTGTTTATGTTTTTTTTTTTTATTTAACCAGATATTCCTATGGAGACCTGGCCTAAATAGCTTGCAAACAACAATAACAACCAAAGGAAACATGGGAAGTACAAACAGGACCATACCTTCTGTAACAGCATCAATACTCAGGTAGATCAGAGACAAATAGTCATCACAGTTCGCCTTCTGCTCAACCTAAAGAAGTGTATTTATTATTATTGTTTTAGACAAAAATTTTAATACGCAGAATATAATTTTAGAAGGAACATACGAATACAGTTATCTTACGATCTGATTCCCAAGAACACCTCTCAAAGCCTGGTCAAGCGTAGTCTTCTTTTCAGTCTCGCTGTGAAATCAGATAAGACGCAAATTATCGCCACCCTTCATTTATAATCTAAAACTGCAATTCAAACCGCATAATAAGTACAACTTACTTTCCGGGGATCTGGTGAAAAACAGCGATTAAATGTTTGCAGGATTTACCAGGTAGGGCATTTCTGGTTGCAATCTGTGGTTTTGTTGGAAGGAAAAACGAGATATTTTTGAGAGAAATTCTGTCGTTTGATACTGTTCATGTTAGCTTAGCTTCATTAGCCTCCTGCTTTGTAGGCTATATCTGAACAAGAACTAAACGTAACCTTCACTCATAGCACTGCAAAGTTTCTATCATGTAATTATATCATAAAATAAATATTCAAGTCTATTTTTAAGTGAGAATTTAATTTTGTTTCTTCTTTTCTTACCGTAAATTTGTCTTTAGCGTCGACAAAATTAAACTGGGAAGGCGACATCTTTACGTCTTTGCAACCGGAAGTACCACCGAAGTCTTTCCGGTTACTACGACTATGCGACTGTTATTATCTTTGAATGATGGCAGAATAAATAAATAAATAGATAAATAAATAAATAATTGTGAAGCAATAAAATTGAATTCATAACGTTCAACGTGTTTAATATGTTTGATAAATTCTCAGACATTTTGTAATTGGTTTGAAATAAATGGTTAGGAGTTACAGTATGGTTCACCGATGCATTTGTTATATTATATTCATGGAAAAATATTTGAGTGTATTTTGTACGACATTTGGTAGAACCCCCTTAAATTTAACTTAAAAAAAAGAAAAAAAAACATTGATTTTCTACTAATTTTCTCAGCTTGATTTTCAGCTGTTTAGTAAACACTTTGTACTTGCTTCACTACTGCTGATTAATTTTTTTTTTAAATAACTTAGGTTTTTTTTTAAAAACTAAGTTATTTTACTTGCTTTGTATCTAGTCCTTATGCAGCGATTGTGGCACCAAATACAATCTTCAATGAGAAAAAAAAAAAAAAAACAAATATGAAGGAAATGGAAGCAAAAATAAAGCAGATCATAAGTTTTTTTTTTTTTTTTTTTTTAAAGGGGGGAAGTATGCAGCATGGACTAAAGCACCTTAGAACAATTGCCAGTTTGCACACGTGGTGGCAGTATTGTACGGTTTGTACATATGTTCCCTACATAGTTTGACCAGAGGATATACTGTGGTGTTTCTGCACTTATAATACTGTGTCTGTATTCAAATGGTGTAAAAGATATTCTTTTTAGATGACAGGTTTAATCTGAAGATAATTTTTCTCTTGCTGATCATTTTGTTTCACGTTTAATGTATTATTTCTGACCTTCACTAAATCAAAAATACTTAATGTATTATCCATTTAATACTAGTTAGATAAAGATGTATGGTCAGATAGCATTGTTGTACATGTCCTTAGCTGTTAAAGTTTGAGAAAGGAAAAGGGCTAAGGTCATTTCTGGCATTTAATGTTTTGAGTAGTTGGCTTCATGAAGGTCACTAGACTCATTGAAGTATGTTGTTTTTCCCCACGTGTTGCTGTATCTTTCCACATGTTGTGGGCATACAATTGAAACTGTACCTACAGTACTGTGCTGTAGGGCTAGAATTCTATGACCAGACACGCTGTTCCAACAATGCCAAACTGGACATTAGAGCTATTGGCCCATTGCACGATGATGGCAATTATTAATCTTGAGTTATGTACAAACTATTGGCAACACTGTGACCTGATTTAATTCATATTTTACTTCTTGAGAACATCAGAAGCTTTTTTGACAAATGCTTGCAACCTTGCTGTTGCAAAGTCTGTTGGTTTTGGTGCTGATGTTTGGAGAAAAACAGTGAAGGTGTGAAAGCTGGGTAAGTAGTGTGACTTAGAAATAGCTGAGGGATCATTTTCTCACCCCCTTTAAGATCACAGTGGCCATAAAAACGGGAAGTGAAGTGTGTTTTATCTGCAGTTTTGACTGGCACCTCACATCACTTTTGACAATGTGTTTACTGACTGTTTGCCAAAACTGATGAAAGGCAGAAATAGAGTGAACTCAGCAAGAAACTCGCTTGTTGTGGATAAGAATCCATCATGAGCCAGAATGGCGAAAGGCTTGAAGATAGCTTAGAAGGTTTAGTTGTTGTTAAAGCTGTCTGAGAGATTTAGTGGTACATATTCAATAAGTATACGAAGTGAAGGCTATTGTATCATTTTTACTGTTCTTTTTCAAATCCATAAAATCCATTTGAGCAAACCAGACCTTTTGTGTTAAAATGCACTCCCAATGGCACCTGGCCTCTCAGCCTAAATTTCAAATCTCCAAGACATTGTTGGTGCGAACAGTGAAGCAACAGAATTGTAATTTGTTATATTACAAGCTTTGAGATTTAAAAAATATGCAAAATTAACTTTTTTAAAAATATTTTTGGATCTATATATAGAACAAATCAAGTCTGGAAACTGGCATTTTAGACATATTTTATACACAAATAAACACATCCATCCATTTTCTTATCCACTTAGTCTGATTCACGGTTGTGGGAAGCTGGAGACTATCCCAGATATCATTGGGCGAGAGGCAGGGTACACCCTGGACAGGTCGCCAGTCCATTACAGAGCCAACAACCATTCACGCTCAGACTTATTCCTTGGAACAATTTAAAGTAACCAAGTAACCTAACATGCATGTCTTTGGACAGTGGAAAGAAGCTAGAATACCCAGAGAGAACCCATGCAAACAGAAGGAGAACATGCAAACTCCACACAGAAAGGCCATTGTTCGAACCTCTCCCCAGTCGAGGCTTGAACCAGCAACATCCTTACTCTAAGCCCACAATCATAACCACTATCACATCATGCAGCCTAAAGAAATAAAAAATAAATAAAATAAATCAATGAATGAATACATTTACAACAAGTTTTGAAGATCAAACTATACATAGGCTATATAAAAAGCAGGCTATGAATGATATGCTAGTTAATTAAAAATTAAGATTATGGGTCGGGGGCAGACGTGACTCAGGTGGTAGACTGCTCTTCTTTTGACTGGTGGGTCATTTCACAGTGCCCTGCATGTGCTGAAGTGTCCCTGGGCAAGACATTATAACTCGCTCACTGATGTATGATTGGGGGGGGGGGGACTAAACGCATGAGAAGTGGTGAATTAATGCTGCATTATTCTCCTTCAAGAAGCTTGATAAGGTCAAATAGTGAAATTGAGTTCAGAAAATAAACCAATAAGCAATTTTTGTCCAGAAAATCAGAGTTTTTGAACATGAAGGACACGTAAATACACGTAAAAACGACAGAAGGTCGATGGTAAATGGTAAATGGACTTGTACTTCTATAGCGCTTTTCTAGTCAAAGACTATAGGTCTTTGTGTTACTAGCTTAAAAAATGTTTAAACATACCAACAATGCTTTTTTTTCTACATAACCAAATGCAGTAAACATGCACCTTCTCATGTGTTTGGATGTTTTCACTTCTGAAAGAACACACTATAAAGGAGAAGGGGAAAAAAGACCTGAAACTTATTATTTGCATGAACCTTTGGTACTAATTTCGTTCCTGTTGTTTTTTTAAATGCTTTTTAATGCTTCAGTTTTTTTTAAAAATTTCAGTCAAGCATTTCAGTCTTTTAGGAGGCATCAGTCAAAGAGGAAACTTTTGCTGGGGGCCATTTCCGGCCATGAAGAAATGCATGACAAATCATGCAGCACAATGGTTGGAGTGACTCATAAATACACTGCAATAAAAAAAAGTTGACAATAATGAAGGAACATGTCACTGTGGCAGTGGAACAGAGGACCCGAACGATGTGTTTGTGGCAGAGTTCACAGAGAAATGAGGTTAGGAGGTTTTGGATACACAAACAGTTGGTTTTGGTCTTTTTTTTAAATAAAAGTTGTTGATTGTAAGAAGAATGAAGCTGCCTGTTAACATATTACTATTGGATGATTTTACTGCAACGCTGGGAAACTATAAAGTGAAATTTTTGAGAGTGTCTACATTTTTCCCTGTAAAATCACTTAAACCAGGTCAGACTTCCATTCTCAATTGTTTATTTTGTTTAATAAATATAATGAGAGGAAAACCGAACAGTCCCCAGTGCCAAGTTATGGACTAATCAAGTTCAAAATGAGAGCCAAACAATTTGATGAACACTCACAGACAAAATGACTGAAAGACAACAAAAAGAGCTTTGTCCATGTTGTTGGAGACAAACCTCAAAACAAGTGGCTAAACACAATACCCTGACCCCAGAGGTTAAGCACACAAAGGAAGGAGATTTTAGGCTGCCTGCTGTCACATGCATCCTCTGAGAACTCATCATAAAAACCATCTGAAGAAGCGTCACTGTCTTAAATCCATTTATACATTTAAACTTGAAAACAAATAAACTGGGCCTGAGAAATATCCTGACTATTGTCTACAGTTTTTAATTACACATGGCGGACTGTTGTCATTGCTGTTTGATTTTTTTCCCAGCCTTTTGAAAACTGAACCTCTCTTCTTCCATTAAAACTTCTCTTAGTGAAGTCAATGCTTAGCATTGGATTAAAGTTTGATTAATATCAGAGTAATGCGAATTTCATCTTCCTGAAGCCATGTCACAACATGCAACAAAAACACACTTTTACAGCCTCACATGCCATTGTAAAATTAGTTGGGACATCTTGTTAATGATCATCTCACAGAGGGATGAGCAGCAAGTCACATCAGGACATCCTGATTAGCATTTGAGATAACAATAACTTGCGCTGTATTTAAATAACCTTGGTAGGATTACCTTCACACTATGCAGCCTTGCTTAAGAAATTCTCTGTGCGGAGTTTAAAGTCACTTGATGGTTATTTAATCATTAGCCAGGGGTGTGGAGAACATCAAATATCCATGTGCCATAAAATGGGACATGAGAGGGACCATGTGTATAAATGGAGAAAGGACATTCTTGTTACATGGCCAAACAGGAAACCTCTATGATGAACATATCTTGTCTAATCATGTGTTTTCTCATTAAGAATGTTGTTAACTTCTAAGTGCAATTACTGGATTCACATCCTCGTGTTGTCTTACAACAATACGGAAAATGGTTTGGGACTGTTGCCAAACAGCTTGAGTATAATGTATGCAGTTATTTAATATAGGGAATTCTAAATGAAAACGATAAACACAATGGAGTGGTGTCTTTATTCAAAGATAGTCATTAGTTGCAACACAAAATTGAAAGCAATCTCTGCGGACGCCCAAAATACATTTATAGTTGCAAGTTTGAAGTATTGTGTCAAATTTTTCTTGAAGTTCTGGCAAACAAAAAAGCTCAACCATTTGCTGTATTTCAGTGCTTTTGCCAGTGACTTGGACCTGGACTACTGTCTTCTGCAGTGATTTCAGCAGCGTTGTCTTCATCTTCCTGACCATTACGCAGGATGTTCATGCGAGTTCTGAAGTTCTGAGCTCGCGGATACAGAAGGAAATCATAAATAAAAGATGCAGCTATGCCACCACACATTGGCGCCACCCAGTATACCTGAAATAAAAGGACAGACCAACTACAGTTTACTGAAGACAGCAGATGAAATAAACAACAACAGCAATAAAAATAAAACGTCAATCAGTGTGCTGACCCAGTGGTTTTCCATCTTGCCAAGTATCACAGCTGGTCCAAAGGAGCGTGCAGGGTTGATGCCACAACCAGTAAAACTTATCTGTAAACGATATATAACATATGAAGTATTTTAATCATACAAAATTAATCCTGGACAATCTTACATAATCAATTTTTGAAACACTTAACGGATGAAGCTAAACATAACTGAACGTTTTAGACATGTCGATCAACCAGATAACTTCTACAAAACACTAAAGTTGTTTATGCTGCGTATTTACCGTGGCATTTATTTGTGAGCTCAGTTTGCTTGTTTTGCTCCATACCATCAATGCACTGACCTATTTGTACATCTTTAAATGGCCTCTATTTGTACTCCTAAAGTTTAGTCACTGAACAAGTGACTAAACTTTACTAAAGTTGACGCATGTTGCTGGTTTTCACTCTACTTAATGTGACACTTGTGTAGTTGCCTCTGCAATTGTCATTTGCTGCACCCTCGTCCCGAACTGCTGGCACAACATCCACACAAACACAATACAGAATTATGTAATGTTGCTTGGTGGTGGGGGGTGGGGGGGGGGAGTCTGAAACAATGTCCACTGCCTTATAAACACATGAAAACATGCCACAGAGACGGTCCTGCTGAAGCAATAGACTTTAAAAAAAAGTAACATATTATGTAAAAATAAGTGCAACGGTTTTATTCACTTACTGCAGCAAAGTGTCCAAGTCCTACTGAAAGTCCGATAGCCAGAGGTGCAGAGCCTTTCACATCGTTCCTTCTTTTATCAGTCACAGCAATAACACACAGGACCAGCTGAAGAGTGGCAAGGAGCTCAATGACAAAGCCAGCTGCTGCAGTCACTGCAAGCTGGAAATGGTGGCATCAAATAGATGGTCACTGTATGTCATCTCATCTCAAACACCACACACTCAATTTATTTTCACACACAAACCTTTAAGGATCATGGGACCATGTAATATCCCAAAGTTGTGCTCCAGTCTTCATCATTTTTTAAAGTAATTTCCATTCATTCTCAGCGTTGTATGTCTTTATTTATTTCAATGGATTAGGCCAATATTTGCACTCAGTATTCATAAAACACTTAAAAACAATTCATAACCAAGCTTGCTTTTCATAATTTTATATTGCAATTTTACCTATATCTATAATATCAAATGCAATGATAGATTACTTCAAGGTGTGACAGTAATGTAGAAGCAGAATGAATAAAGTATTTCTGCAGCAGAATATGTTTTTCCTTGGAATATTTAAATGATTAAATTGACACTGACCCTAAAATTCAGAACAATCCAGTTAAATATGAGGATTAAAAAGCTTAAAAGGAGGCTTACCTCATTGACACCAAGAGATTGCCCAGGCTTATAGCGATTCACAATTGCCCTGGCGGCAACTGCTCCAAGCATCTGAGCCAGTATGTAGCACACACATCTAAGTGCGCTGATCTGGCAGCTGAACAGGAGGCCCAAACTCACTGCAGGGTTCAGGTGTGCTCCGCTGATGTGCCCCAAACTCTGAGCCAGCGTGGCTATGGCCAATGCAAAGGCCAGAGAGACCTTCAGCTCCTGACTAACCTCTTCCTTATCAAGTTTTCCACTTTTCCCAACAATAGCTGACAGACCAATGAATATGAACAGCATCATTCCAATAAATTCTGCAGCCACTGCCCTCCAGAACCCCCAACTCTTTGCTTCTGTCATCTTTGCTCTAAAAGTGTGATGTCAAACCAAGATGTAAGCGTTTTACTATTTATAGTAAAGTGGTTTGTGTGAAGAGGGGAGGAGAAGAGAGATGAAACAGGAAAACAATGTGCTGCACAAGATTTCAACTCATGTACTTGAGTGTCAGAGAGAAAGATAAAACTCCTTATGTTAAAAAATTATTTTATTTCACACAATCACAGGGCTTCTTTCCACTTCATACCAGCTTCTTTGATCATTCTACAATCTTAACATCCAGGAGCGGCTCAGTTTTACTTTCTAATGTTGAGCCACAGTGGAGTAAAACGCTTGTTTTTTTACAGGACGTCTCATCCCTGGCTACCAGCAGGTAATTATACAGTAGTGCTGCCACTGCACTGCCGCTTAATGGTCCAACCCAGTCCACCTGAAAAACCACATAACAGGACAGACATGTTTCATGCATGCAATAAAATTGGCTTTCAAAAATAAATTTTCAGCGACCCTTGAATGACTGCAGGCCCAAAGGACCGAACTGGGATGATGCTGCATCCCGTGTAGTTGATCTGCAGCATATCAGAGGGAAACACCACTTGCTATTCTGGCTGTATGTCAGCAGACTGCATGGAGGACTGACTCGCAGCAAGTTAAAGCCAATCTATTGTCAGGCCTCAGAAAGATGCAAGAACCAGCTGCCAAATTAATGACAGGGGAAATGAAGGAATGTTCAAATTGACTCACCCCAGCAAGGTGTCCCAGCCCTACAGAGAGTCCAATCGCCAGAGGTGCAAATCCACCAGCATTGTGCCTTTTGTCTGTGACTGCAAGCACATACAAGACCAGCTGGAGGGTGAGTAGGAATTCAAAGCCAAAACCTTGACAGGGGCTGACTCCATTTAACTAAGACAAAGAAAAATATATGTTTGTCTCTGTTATTCCTATTGTTATGTATGACTGAGTTATTCTGTTACACGTCTGCTGAATTTTCTACAGAGGAGAAGTCAGGAGGGAAATGACTCCTTTGCTCATCGTTTCTCCTGTGACTAAGAAAGCTGCAAATACCAGGATTTGCTGTATTTAGTTGTCTAATTTGGTACTTTAAAATCACTGCGGAGGTCAGCACAAGCTTTCATACTATTAAGTCCCACATGAGGGCCTGCCTAGTGTCAAACAGGCACAGGTTAAGTAATTAAAATCTGACATTTAAAATTATACAGTAATCATTAGTATACAGCAGATTAGGCAGTCTTAGAGACTGGAACACAACTTTCACAAAAAACCAGATCAGGCTGTTCCCCAAATGCCACTCAGTCTTAGAGATCAAATGCATTTAATAACTGTGAGCATTACTCAAAATTGTTGGAAATGTATGCACCAACAACACCAAGTGAATCTGTGGTTTCTGGCTTTAGCCCACACACAATGGCACTGCCTGACACTGCACCCAGCATCTGAGCAATCATGTAGGAGACAGCTCTTAGAAAACTGATCTGGCCGCTGGTTAACAGGCCGAAGGTAACGGCAGGGTTCAGGTGAGCACCGCTAACATGACCTATGACCCATGACCTATGCTTTTGCTCAATGTGGTGACAGCTAACGCAAAGGCAAATGCCACTTTCATCTCGTGGTCAGGCTAAGGTTTTGGTCGCCTACTGCAGCAAAGAGGCCAGTGAAGACCAAAATGATCATTCCAAGACATTCTGGCGAAATTGCCCTCCAAAATTTGCACGTTTTAACCTCTGACATGGCTGCTAAGACAAAGTCAGCTCCATGCAAGCTAACGGAGTTTATGTGGCATTTGTGTGACAGACTGTACACGAAAGCACAGAAGTATGGTTCCAGTCACCACCGAGCTGGGTGCATTGTTAGTAGCCACCAGCGCTCATTGTGTGTGACTTAAATAATCCGGTCTGATCAGGAACAGCTGAGAGAGTTTCATTTCAACCAGTGGGAATGACCTCCATGTCTCCAGCTCTGTTTAGTACTTTTCTAGTTTAGCTGAGGGCAGATCTGTTTTGCTGTTATTTATAACTCATTTAAGACCACACCAAACCATTTCAGTGAAGTACTAACCCAATGAAAGAAGAAATAATGACAAAAATGTGTTTTAATAGTGTTTTTAGATGTGAAAAGAGATGAAGTATATTAATACAAAATAATAAAGGTGTTGTCAGCAAAACTTTGTAGTTATGATTCCTTAGGATTAGAGCTACTTTTCTAATTCATTTCTTATGTAATCTATGTTGCAACTATGCAGTGTGTTTTCAGTATTTGGCTCAGCTCCAACAACATGTGTTTAAGATCTCATGTGTGAAGGACACCCTTACTGCCACAGTCACAGCAAATGGCTTTCCTGTCTTTCAGTCTGCTTTCCATTCTGACCACTTTCAGTCCACTTATTCTATTCTGAGCATGTGTCACACAGGGCTCACTGTGCTGAAGTTAACATCAGTCATTTGCCACTGTGAAGGAAATGGGACCTTTTGAATTCTCAGCAAGGAAACCAGACTCCCATTCTGCTTTGCTTTGTGAAGGAGCTGGAGGGTTAAAAGGTCATGCTGCTTCTCTTCTTCCTCTTCCTTCAAGTTCAGTCAACCAGAAGTTATACCTCAAGTTTTAAAAAAAAAAAAAAAATTTAGTTATTCTTTTTATCTGGTAGAACATAAATCCTTATTTATGATGCTACAGCTAAACTGCCCATTAAACCTGTACTCTGGCTTAGTAATTTAGAGAAGAACTTTAAATCTAAGCCTCCCTTTTGTGATATATTGGTAACTTAGAAAAAATATGCTGTAACATTTTATATTTTTCTGTCATTTGGGCCTGAATTAATCTTTATTTAGAAAAAGTGGGGGAAATGACAATTTGCCTCTTGCTGAATGGTTCACCAAGTAACATCACGGTAACTGATTACACACAAGATATTTTAATGACATTAAATATCAAGAAAATATTTGTATGGACACCCTCAGATAAGAATTGTTTTTAGTGTCAGCCTGTACAATATTTAGATATTTTGTGTTTTGCATGTTTTCTGTCTTAATTGATTGACTCATTCATTCATTTATTTGCTTAACTACTTAATCCAATTGAGGGTCATATGGAGGCTGGAGCCTATCCCAGCAATCACTGGGCGAGAGGCAGGGTACACCCGGGACAGGTCGCCAGTCCATCGCAGGGCCTGTTTTCTGTCTTCTGTGGAAATATTCAGGCTACTGATAGTCAGTATACCAGAATACTTGCCCCACTTTACTCAAAGATGCCACCAGGTGCAGATGTCTGATAGAGAGTTACAGAAAACACCTGATTGCAGGTGAATTGTTCAGCAAATATAACTTTTTCGGTCTCATCGTGATTTAAAAAGGAAAAAAAAATCTTTTAAACATCAATTCAAAAGCAATGTTAGGATTTTCAGTTTAATATTATAATAATTATCATTATTATTTATTCATTTATTATCAGTACCAGCAGTCTTTGGGTGAGAGGCAGGGTACACCTTGGACAAGTCGTCAGTCCATTGCAGGGCTAACACAAAGAGACAAACAGCCATTCACTCTCACAATTTAGATTAACCAATTAACCTAACATGTGGAAGGTGGGAGGAACCTATGCATGCATGGGGAGAACTGTTGTAGTGTAGGACAAACAAGGACCCAAGTGCAGATTGGATGTGGATACTAGGACAGGTTTATTGTTCTCCTGGGCAGAATGGTAGGTGGCCAGGCAGGCAGGTTGGCGGGCAGGCAGGCAGGTTGGCGGGCAGGCAGGCAAGAATCATGCACTGGTGACAGAACAGACAGTTGTGTAACAAGCAGTTTAAATTCTTAAGCAGAAATGCTGCAATGGCCGAGAGCTGTTACCACAGATGAAACAACAATCAGGCGATGACTGGTGAACTGAGCTGGCCTTTTATCTTGCTGCTGCTGCTGATTACCCGATGAGAACCTGGTGTGGACTTGATTGCCAGGGAAACAGGCACACCCACTGCAGCACAGGTCAGAGCAGGAACCACAACAGTACCCCCCCCTCCACGGGAGCCACCAGGCGACCGAAACTTCTCCGGATGAGCACGACGAAAACCCCGGACCAGAGAGGCATCCAGAATAAATGAGCGCGGAACCCAGGCACGCTCCTCAGGACCATACCCCTCCCAGTCCACCAGAAACTGGAAGCCACGACCCCGACGCCGCACATCCAGGAGACGCCGGACAGAATAGGCAGGGCGACCCGCCACAAGCCGGGCGGGAGGAGGGGGTCTGGAAGGAGGGACGAGAGGACTAGAGGAAACAGGCTTGAGTTGGGAGACATGGAAAGAAGGGTGGACTCTCATGGAACTGGGGAGTTTCAGTTTGACCACGGTGGGATTAATGATCCGCTCAACCTCAAAAGGACCCAAAAAGCGGGGGGCCAACTTCTTGGCATCAGTACGCAATGGAATGTTCTTTGCTGATAACCAAACCTTTTGGCCAGGTGCGTAATGGGGTCCAGGAGTCCGATGACGATCCGCCATGCGGCGGGTACGTACGGAGGCATGAAGGAGCGCAGTTCGAGCCTTCCTCCAAATCCGTCGGCAGCGGCGGATGTGTAGCTGGACCGACGGCACAGAAACCTCCACCTCCTGTGCTGGAAACAGGGGCGGCTGATATCCCAGGGAGCATTCGAAAGGTGATAAGCCTGAAGCAGAAGAGGTAAGGGAGTTGTGAGCATACTCTACCCAGTCCAGATGGTCACACCAGGAGGAGGGGTTGGACTCAGCCACACATCTCAGGGCAGTTTCCAGATCCTGATTAGACCTCTCAGCCTGGCCATTGGTCTGGGGATGGAAACCAGACGACAGGCTCACAGTGGCCCCGAGTGAGTGACAAAACGACTTCCATACCTGGGATGTAAATTGGGGTCCTCTGTCTGATACTATGTCTGTGGGCAGACCATGGAGCCGAAAGACATGATGAACAAGTAAGTTGGCTGTCTCCTTGGCAGTAGGAAGTTTGGGAAGGGCAATAAAGTGAACAGCTTTGGAAAAGCGATCAACAACTGTGAGGATGGTGGTGTTACCTCTTGAGGCTGGAAGACCAGTGACGAAGTCCAGAGCAATGTGCGACCAGGGTCTGCTTGGAACAGGTAATGGACGAAGAAATCCCGCAGGTGGCTGATGCGATGACTTACTGCGTGCACACGTCGTACAGGCTGCAACAAACTCCCGGACATCTTTATCCATTGCGGGCCACCAGAATCTGCGTCTCAGAAAAGAAAGTGTTCGCACCGAACCAGGGTGGCATGCTAGGCGGGAGGAATGTCCCCACTGGAGGACTTGGGAACGTACAGAATTGGGGACATAAAGGCGGTTACGGGGACCTGTGCCAGGGTCAGGCTGTTGGGCCTCTCTAACCCTGTCCTCCACCTCCCAGGAAACAGCGGCTACAACACAGGTTGCAGGTAAGATGGTATCAGGTGAAACTGCAGTCTTGGGTGGAAATTGGCGAGAGAGAGAGTCCGGTTTCTGGTTTTTGGACCCAGGTCTGTATGACAGCGTGAAGTGGAATCGATTGAAGAAAAGAGACCAACGGGCCTGTCGGGGATTCATTTGTCTAGCAGACTGTAGGTATTCCAGGTTCTTATGGTCAGTCCAGATGAGGAATGGCACTTTGGATCCCTCCAACCAATGGCGCCACTGCTCCAGGGCGAGTTTGATGGCTAAGAGTTCCCTATCACCGACATGGTAGTTCTGCTCAGCTGGTGTTAGACGTCGAGAGAAAAAGGCACAAGGATGTAACTTCTGAGACTCTGGGGATCATTGGGACAAGACAGCTCCAACGCCGACATCTGAAGCATCAACCTCCACCACAAATTGATGGTTGAGATCAGGGTGGAGGAGGACAGGAGCAGTGGTGAATAGATCCTTTAACTTGACAAAAGCCTGAGCCGCCGGCTCAGACCAGACAAATGGGACTGTAGGCGATGGAAGTCTTGTCAGGGGAGCTGCGATGCGGCTATAATTGCGAATGAATCTGCGATAAAAATTAGCAAAACCCAAGAAACGTTGCAGCTGCTTGACAGAAGTTGGGACTGGCCATTCGGTAACAGCTTTGACCTTCTCAGGATCTGCCCACTCTCAAAAATGTATCCGAGAAAAGAAACAGTGTTCTTATGAAAATCACACTTCTCGGCCTTAACGAATAGGCGATTCTCCAGAAGTCTCTGCAGGACTTGTCGGACATGTTGTATATGTTCGGTGAGGTTGTGGGAAAAGACGAGGATATCGTCTAAATAGACGAAAACAAAACGGTTCAGGAAGTCTCTCAGCACATCATTAACTAAGGCTTGGAAAACAGCAGGGGCATTACAAAGTCCAAAAGGCATGACTCGATACTCAAAATGGCCGAGTGGGGTCTTGAAGGCTGTCTTCCACTCATCTCCCTCTTTTATCCTGACCAGATGATATGCGTTGCGGAGATCTAGCTTTGTGAAGATTGTTGAGCCATGAAGAGAGTTGAAGGCAGACTCAAGTGGCAGAGGATACTTATTCTTTATGGTTATAGCATTTAATCTCCGGTAGTCAATACAAGGCCGAAGAGAACCATCCTTCTTAGAGACAAAGAAAAAACCTGCGCCAACAGGGGAAGAAGAAGGTCTAATTAAACCAGCAGCCAGCGAATCCGAAATATATTTCTCCATGGCCTCAGTCTCTGGCTTAGAAAGATTGTACAGATGACTGGCTGGCAACGGAGCCCCAGGTAACAAGTCTATGGCGCAGTCATATGGTCGGTGAGGAGGAAGAGAAAGGGCCCTCTCTTTACTGAACACCTCAGCGAGGTCATGGTAGGCTAGAGGAATGTCTGACAAATCCTTAGAAGTGGGACAATGACTGGTAGTGGTTATACCAGATGGGACGGCAGAGTGAAGACAAGTTGCATGACAATAAGAACTCCAGTTAATAATCCTCCCAGTAGTCCAATCCAGATGGGGATTGTGTAATGATAACCAGGGGTGTCCTAAAACCAGGGGTGAATTTGGTGAGTTTACAACAAAGAAACTAATAAACTCCTGGTGATTTCCCGAAACAATTTGTTTAACCGGAACAGACTCTTGGGTGATGGAGTAAAGAATGCTACCATCCAGAGCCCGGGCAGAAACAGGAGGGAAGAGAGACTCCAGGTCTAGATTAATCCTTGCAGCCCATTCCTTGTCAATAAAGTTTGCTTCAGCTCCAGAATCCACTAAAGCCTGTACTGGATGAGAGAAACCCTTGACATATAGCACCGCTGAAATGAGTGTCTTTGTGTGGGGAATTACCTTTGGAGTGGTGGTCGTCAGTACTCCCACAGCTACTGACGACCCAGATCTTTTGGCCGTTCTGTGCAGACAGCTCTCTGGTGTCCTGGTCTTCCACAATAAAAACAAACGCCGGTGTCCCTCCTCCTCTGTCGTTCCTCCGTGGACAGATGAGCTCGGCCCAGCTGCATGGGCTCCTCGGACTGTGTTGTGCTAGGAAGGGAAGGGCGGACCGCTCCGATGGTGGAGCCGGGAAAATACAGCTCAGAACGAGTCTGCCGCTCTCTGTCTCTCTCCCGTAAGCGGTTGTCCAGCCTTATTGAGAGGGAAACCAGGTCGTCCAGGGAATCTGATGCATCACGGGTGGCAAGCTCATCCTTAAGCCGGCTGCTTAAACCATTTGTGAAGATTCCACAAAGAGCCTGATCATTCCAGCCCGAATCCGCAGCCGCAGTCCTGAAATCCACAGCAAACTTAGCAACACTCATTTTTCCTTGTCGGAGATTAATCAGCCGCTTAACGGCATCGCCCCCTCTCACTGGATGGTCAAACACCTTCATCTCATCCATAAAAGCTGGATAAGACATGTGCCTGAAACCCTGCCGTTCAAACGCTGCTTCTGCCCATGACAAAGCCTTGCCCTCCAGAAGTCCGATGACGTAGGAGATCTTGGATTTGTCACTGGCATAAGTGATGGGCTTCTGGTCAAACACAAGTGAGCATTGGAGTAAGAACCCTCTACATTTACCCAGATCCCCGGCATAAGGTTTGGGGTCCGGGATGTGTGTCTCTCTTACCGGGGTGGCAGAAGCGGTAGGATGCCTGGATGAGTCAGGAACCTGTTGCTGATCGGGAGCAGGCTGTACCAGACCAGCCACATGACTGGTGAGTTGAGACAACTGCGTAAGGATGGTGTGGTAATTCTGGTCCAAAGTTAGAAGCATCTGCTCATGTCGAGCTAAGTGAGCATTCTGACCGGATAGGGCTTGCTGAAGTTGTCCGGCGGCGCCTTCTGGGTTAGAATCTGCTGGATCCATACCTGATGGCCTGATTGTTCTGTTGTAGTGTAGGACAAACAAGGACCCAAGTGCAGATTGGATGTGGATACTAGGACAGGTTTATTGTTCTCCTGGGCAGAATGGTAGGTGGCCAGGCAGGCAGGTTGGCGGGCAGGCAGGCTGGTTGGCGGGCAGGCAGGCAGGTTGGCGGGCAGGCAGGCAGGTTGACGGGCAGGCAGGCAAGAATCATGCACTGGTGACAGAACAGACAGTTGTGTAACAAGCAGTTTAAATTCTTAAGCAGAAATGCTGCAATGGCCGAGAGCTGTTACCACAGATGAAACAACAATCAGGCGATGACTGGTGAACTGAGCTGGCCTTTTATCTTGCTGCTGCTGCTGATTACCCGATGAGAACCTGGTGTGGACTTGATTGCCAGGGAAACAGGCACACCCACTGCAGCACAGGTCAGAGCAGGAACCACAACAAGAACCTGTAAACTCCACACAGAAAAGCCACAGATAGCGCCTCCACCCTGCCAAGGCTTGAACCAACCTTCTTGCTGTGAGGCCACAGTGCTAACTACTATACCACTGTTATTATTATTATTATTATTATTATTATTATTATTATTATTATTATTATTATTATTATTATTATTATTATTAATAATAATAATAATAATAATAATAATAATAATATCATATGGCAATTTTTAGTGAAAGAATTAAAAAAATAAAATAAATATAAATACTGAAACGTGCTGTATGACAGAGATGAGATGAACAAATTGAGACTGTGTTCTTCTGTGCAGTTATTTGTGTCATATGCACCAGAAAAAGGGCAACTTTGTTTATAATACTGGAACAATTGCAAAACAAATAAAAAAGGAATTGGAAAACAAACAAACAAAAACACACACCCACCAAAAAATAAATAAAATAAATAAATACACGAACACCACCACCACCAAAAAAAACCCTGACAAAAACAAACAAACAAACAAACAAAAAAAAAACCCCACAATAAACTAAGGATAAACAAATGTTTGCTAAACATATGGCTGTGGTAGGATTGCTGCAATTTTTTGTTCCCAAAACAATTGAGTGTTTAGCATTGGCCTGTTAGATAGATAGATAGATAGATAGATAGATAGATAGATAGATAGATAGATAGATAAAATGACAGACAGACAGACAGACAGACAGACAGATAGATAGATAGATAGATAGATAGATAGATAGATAGATAGATAGATAGATAGATAGATAGATAGATAGATAGATAGATAGATAGATAGATAGATAAAAATATAATACTTACCTACAAGTCTACTCTTTCAGAGGCTTGAATGCTATTAAGACAAATCAAGACTCTGTTTAGCAGTTCTAAACCATTCAATCAGGCAAAAATGGGAAAGTCAAGTATATAATCTGTATAAAGGCTGATCTGTTAAGCAGAATAAAATGATACTTACGGCTTGAAGGCTTTAGCTTCCAGGTTTTACAGTATACAAATATGATAAAATATCACCATGAAAAAAGCAAGTGGTGCCTCAGAAAGCATCCCAAGAACAGTTGAGAAGCATGCTACATGATGTTTTCTGTGGTAAGTAGTGAATCCAGTAGAAAGTAGTAATCCAGAGTCCAGAGAATACAGCCCTGGTTACAGTTGTTCGTTTGAGACAAGACTGAAGCTGAACCATACAGATTTTCTTTAAATAAGACTCTTGGTCACATATTATCCAGCCATTACATATCTTCCATCACATTTTTCGTGGAAGTGCACATGGTCTATTACCACCATGATGACATCAACAGCTATTACAAGAGTCATCGCTCATGAAAACAAATCAACTAAAAAGACTGCAACAAAATTAGGATGCTCTCTATAAATAGAATAGGCCAGTGCTGCTTGTATGCTTTTAAATAACCTGTATGAAAAAAAAAAAAATTCTTTTAAACAAACAGGAAAGTAGCAGAAAGGAGGAGTCATCACTTCCTGTGTTGGGAACCTCAATTTCTAGGAAATGCTCTTTCTTTGAAACCTTGAATGCATTCAGCATCATGCAAAACTTTAAAGGCCCATAAAATTGTGTTGGGTGATTCACTGAAAACAGCTTCCTGGAAAGCAGTTGTAAGGTATGATTAAAATTACTATTCACAGTGTCAGTCCTGGGGTGGCACTGACAATCCTGCTTGTCTTATGTGTTTACTTGGCTCCATCAGAATAATAGTATTGATTGTATGTTTTAGAGTAGGTGATTGCAGAGAGAAAAAAAACTGATATTGGGTGGGCAATCAGTGCACACCCATCTTAAAAAAGCAGCACACTTAAACAATGATAAGGGAGGTCTTTCATAAGTCTGGTGGAAATTGGGGGCCTCCCTAACCAAAAGAACCTCAAGGAAAACAAACGTAACAGCACATAGCAGGGTGAATCTATGGATTTGTGATTATATTAGATAAATGTTAACTTCACAGAACTACTTCACATAATTTCAATGATCCATTTTTTATATTTTGAGTCTTGATGATCATGTTTAATTGATCAAAACATATAAATTTAAGAGGAGTTCTCTAAAAGTTGAGTCAATGTTATTATTATTTCATTAAATTAATTTATGAGCCATAATCTCCAAGTGCAGAAAAACAACCAAGACAAATACAAGACAACACAGAAACTGAGTTTGCATGCATCAGAAAAAAAAGCCAAGTTAAAGGAGAGGAAAACAAGCCAAGAATGAAGTATTAATTCATGCTAAAGCTGGCAGCACATAGGCAGCCATCATAGACAAACTGATAGAGAATAGCTGATCACAACAAGCAAGTGGTCATTAATGTGGAACTAATATGGGAATACAGAACGAGCAGGCTGGTGATTGTGGTGCCTTGTTACTGTGAATAGTAGGAGAGGCTGAAGTTAGGGTATGTGGGAGTGACACGAGTTAGATCTTATCATTCAGACCACATTCAGAGCAAGTGTGGGCCACATATGGCCAAGTTCTTTCAGCTCTCTTCTTGGCTGCATTTTAGGCTACATTTTAAGACCCAACCAACGTCCCTGGTGTAAGCAGTTCATGTTCAGTCCAGTTGCAGTGCAGCCTTTGAAAAAGAGACATTTTGATCTTTGCAGACATGCAGTTATTCTGCATTTAAAAACATGTTTTATTAATGGATGTGAACTGATGACCATAACACCATCCCTTTGGGATTAGATCACCTCTGATGGATGGTAATACCATGTGGGAACTGGTGGAAGTACTTATCCTGTTTTGTAATCTGGATTAAAGCTTGGCCTAGGAATACCTTTTTTCCATTCTTTTTGTTACAATATCAAAATAATTCAAAAGGTGAAATATCCTGCCCATGCTGGAGTGCAAAACACATTAAATGTAAGGAGCTTTGACAAACAAGGCAAATATGGAATGAAGAAAACTATTCATCCATGGTCCTTTTTTTATTTTAAAGCAACCAAGTGTTTCTTTATTGCACACACTGCCCACTGTGTTTTTATATCCACATGAATAAACTAAGGACCATAGCTGATGGTTCCAGACAACAAAAAATCACAAGGTTATCATGCAGAGAGGTTGAGTCTGGGGAAATCTTTGCAGCTTTTGTGGCAAATGGACATCCCACCAATAATATATGGAAGCTTGCATTTTCCAGATCCAGTGTGCGTGCTGTATTTCTTTCTGTTTACCTGGAAAACATTACAATAACATATAGTCATTGTAATCCTGACTCGTATGCATTACAAATCTTAGACAAACGTTTTGTCATAATCCTCTCGAATGCCTACAACCCCGGACTATCCAAGTGTTCTGAAATGTACCCTTCATCAGTCATAATATCATCTTGCTGAGTTTATGTGATTTCAAGCACAACCCTACATAAAGCCGCATACTGAAAGCTGCTCTTATTATATTTTATTTGTAATGTTGTATTCTGTGTGCTCTTTGAGTGCACCTGTATTTTCTCTTTTTCCTTATCCTCTTGTGAACCTCCAAATGAGAAGCAAGTTCTAAATTTTTCTGCAGAAGAACCTCCAGAAGCTTCATATCAGCTGCACAAACATTATACTGCACCCAGAGAGGAGACATATCCTGTTATAATCACCTCTGGACAGCAGAAGAAAAGCTGTCAGTAAAATGTTTGTACATGTTGTGTAACATTTGTGTCTATTCATTGCTGCATGCAAAAGAATATATCACTTTTGTTGGTAAAGTCAAGGTTTTATTCAACATTTAAAGGCACCACATGGCGCTAAGAATTCATTAAAAGTTGCTTTTTCAAAGTGTTGTGTTTATATGATACCCAAGCTAACCACACCACCTCGCAGCTATATGTAGTGTCTGTATGCACTGTATATTTTCCTTAAAAATCTGATCCATTCTCTAAAAATGCTTTGTTTTCTGTTTACAGCTATACATGTATTTTTTCCTTGGATGGTAGTTTCATGATAATTGCAGAGAAATAAAAAAAAAAAGTATTACAATAGACAGTGGAATGATTGTTCTCAATCAGTGTTTTATTTTACTTAAAAAAGTGAAAGACATTTGAGTGGACACACAATATATTATCCATAGGAAATAAGAAGTGATGAAGATACATTGAAATATACAAAAAATGGCTCAACATTGAATACTGATTTAAAAAAAAAAAAAAAAAAAAAGGAAAAAGAAACATCCCCACACTGCTCTGTTTCAACAACAACTTGTATGCTTGAGATCCAGTCTGGATAAAAAAAAAACAAAAAAAAAAACATAAGTGCATGGGTCAATAAGAAGAGTAAGTTAGAAAGCAACACTAGCTGACCCGTAGACAACAATCCTCATTGGTATTTCAATGTAACACAAAAACGCTAAGTTCCTATTCTACAAGAACTTTTGTATTCATTTGATTCCTTTACAAGAGTATAAACATGTACACTGACATCAAACGTTTCTAACTGCAACTACTTTGACGTCATTTCCACAGTCGTTGCATCGTTGCCTCCGTTAACGTCGTAATCACCCACTGGGCCACTGACCAGGACCTTCATACGCTCAGGGAAATCGTCGAATTTGGGGGAGAGCAAGAAATCGTATACGAGGGCTGCTGCCACACCGCCACACATCGGACCCACCCAGTACACCTATAACAGAGAAGACTGATGAGCTTCTGGATGGAGTCATGTGGAAACTGTCACTTTATTCTCAAAAATGTACAAGATTGACGCAAAGGATGGTTCAAACGCTTTACTTTAGTCAATGTCTTGGCTTGAAGTGAAAAACAGAAGGCTATAACTGATTAACATGTGCAGGTGGATTCATGCGTCATGGAGTCATCTGGTTTGGAGTTATTGAATTATTTAAGCTTGGAAAATAACATGCATGCAGGGTTGCATGAGGTAAGTGTACAGAGCATGTGCTTTTCCCCTTCTGACTTACCCAGTGGTTTGTAAAATCGTTCAGGATCAAAGCTGGACCGAAGGAGCGAGCAGGATTGATGCCACAGCCTGTGTGGCTGATCTGTAATCACCAGCAAAGAGACAACAGAAGAGAATGTCTTCAGCTACATACATGGTGCATGCATGAAATTCAGTGACTCTGAGTGCTTTGTCATGTTTGCTGCTGGTTCATTACGCAAAATGATCTAATCCTAAGTAAAGATTGCACCGTTTTAGGCATGATTGTATAGTACAACTTACAGCTGCCAAATGTCCCAAGCAGACCGAGAGGCCAATGGCCAGGGGTGCTGAGCCGGTGACATCACGCCGCCTTTTATCAGTGACTGCAATAACACACAGCACCAGCTGGAAGGTTGCCAAGAGCTCTATGCCCACGCCTTGGCTGGGAGTGACACTGCTCAGCTGTGAGAGTTTGGAAGAAATGCAAAACAACAGCACTCTGTCAGTTTATGTCAATTAGATGGATAGTTTCCTATTACCACTAATTACCATCTAGCAGGCACTTGCATTGCCCAGTAAGTCTGACTGTGATTTGGTGGTGAGATGCCCAAGTGTCACTTTGGTTAGACAGTTAGAAATTATCAGGCTATGCCTATCACTTGTTGTTAGGTCAGAAAAAAAAAAACTCTTGGTAACTGTAACAAATAGATTTAGTATGTTTGCATGCAAAACACAAATTGAATGAGAAAAATAAAAGATATTTCAAGGGGGGAGACACTGCATTCTTTTATCTTCAATTTGATGCAATTGTAGTGAAGTGTGGTTTACTTATGCCCCATCAATAATTAACAGTAAGAACCACGTTTTCAAAAACCAACGTAGCTTGCACTAATTCAAAACTTAAATCCTCACAGATGCTTCAGTTGTGGCTGTTGGAAAACCTGACTTTAGATGCACCCTTTTGCATCACATTGCAATGTAATCTGAGTACGATTGAACGATCTCTGCATTTTCTAATAGCTCACAATGTGGCTGTGCTTCGTCAACGACACCTAAATGCAAAAATTTACTTACAGAGTTGAGTCCCAGAGCAGAAATGCCACTTGCACGTGTTCCATACAAAATGCCACTGGCCAGAGCTGAACCCAGCATTTGAGCCACTATGTACATAACTGCCTTGAACACGCTGATCTGGCAACTTGCAAGCATCCCGAGGGTCACTGCAGGATTTAGGTGGGCTCCACTGATATGACCTAAACTTTGGGCCAGCGTTGCAATGGCCAGTCCAAAAGCCAAAGACACTTTCACCTCCTGCTCTGGACTGCTGTTGCCAGGGTGCCCAAGAGCTGTGGAGATGCTGAGAAAAATGAAAAGGGTCATGCCAACCAGTTCGGCCAACACGGCCCTCCAGAATTCCTTGCTCTTGAACTCTCTCATGGTGGTGGCTGTCCGGCTGGGATCTTGAGCTGGTCCTCTTCAAAGTGTGGGTACTCGTAAACAACAGCAACAGGCTGTATATATAAGGCCTGTGCTGATAATGGTCAGTGGGTGGGCTTTGAAAAAAAAACTGAAAGAGAGGGCCACATTGAATTAATGAGAAATCCAAAAGACTGGTCTATCACATCCCTCCCTCTGTTTCCTCACCCTCCCTCCTCCTCTCCCTGTCCTCCAGCACCTCTCCCACTACCTCCCACTGCTACACTCTCTGGTCTTTGGACTTTTTGTGAGTAACAGAGCTGGGTCTTTAAATAGCTGCATCTCGATACATAATTTTCCTCACATTCAAAGCATGCAAAGCTTTGCAGCACTAATGGAAAGTTGTTAGTGAAAAAAGTATGTTAGCTCTAATTCAGGTGAATTTAAGCATTTAAGGTTCAGTTTAGCCAAGTTGTTGCTTTAGCCACAAAATTATAGCTTTCCTGTGGAGTCAATGCAATGGATCACTGACAGCACAGGAAGAGAATCAGATAAAAGAGAGACAACTCCCAGCATTTCAGGTCTCACCCTTCTTTTCACTGGCCAGTATTTTAACCTTTTACAAGCCCACTCAAGCAGCATCCCACATACCAGGTCGGATGTTCTCTATAAGCGAGAGGAAATATACTATCTCTATCATTTTCAGATTTTTATTTCTAATGGTTGGAGCATCAGTAATTCATTAACTGGAAGGATGTTCTCTACATAACTATTACCTATATTGTTGAGCAAGGACTGAAACATTAACTCTGTGAACTGAACTGCCTGTTGCACCTGGACCCCAACCCATGGACATTTACAACAAGACACCATCTATTCTCTTTCTCAGCTGCTTACTTTATCTGCCTTTTTCAAAAACTATTTCTGATTATTTTTTATCTCTTTATTTTATCTTCTCATTAGGTCCAGTGCTGACTGTATCTCTTAAGCATCAAAGACAGATGAGGGAAAGTCTTTCCTTAAACAAACGTATTACCCTTTAATTATTAACTGTTCCAGCTTGTACTCTTACAAGCTTGTCCCATATTTAGTGTGCTGGAAGAGTCACCGGAGAGTGTGACAGAGCCAAATGCAAAAGCATTGCTTAAAGATGTCTTGCAGAACAAGGAATTATGCTGTCAGACCTTGATGACTAATGCAAAGCTGTGTGTGCATGAAGGAAATTGATCATATTTCAGGAATTTGCGTCTTTCATGAGTGTGTTGAGTTATTAAGCAAGGGTTGCACCAGACGACTGCTGCAATTTTTGGTTTTATATGCATAATTTGCTGAATTAAAATTACTAACAGCCAAAAATGGAAAAGTTTCAGTAAATGTCATGGAACTGTCAATGATGCAATTATGACTGGCTTCAGTGGAAGTAAAGGCACAGTGTGAAGATTTCATAGAGTATAATGTCAAACCTTAACCCATAATGTGTGATTGCTTTGCATATAAGTGCATTTCTTCTAAAACGTTGTGAGGGAAATTCTAAATGTACTTGCAATTGGTTTGACCACAGGGATGCAAACAGTTACGACATTTCAGTCTCATTGTGGTTGTTTGGTTCAGCGTGCTGGAAGCCAGAATGCCAGTAGAGGATGGAGCCATAGCATAACATACCAGGTCTGTCTCTTACCTGTGTCCACTAATAATAATAGCTTCTGCTGGTTTCTCTCTGTATAAAATAATTTTTATAAAAATAAGTTTAGATTTTGAAAATGATCTTAAAACATATCAAAGCCCCTTTACATAAATGTGATTTAATACAAAAAAAAAATCCAACTATGATGAAGATTTTATATTTTAACAATAGATGCTTTTTCCAGTATAACTGCTCTGAAATGTAAACTTCTATCAGTAAAATGAAAGAAAGCAGTGAGCAAATGAACATTTTCCACATTTATTCCATGACTGCCAGCTGCAATCATATATAATATAGTCAAAATGTCATGAGAGTCACATAACTGCAGCTCTGACAGTAACCTGCTTATGTTGGCATTAAAGAAGCAGCAGAGCTGACCGTGCTGGACAGGTTTACGTTATGGCTCAAACTACACCCTTTATTAAAACCTACTACATGAAATTATTGTGACTAAGGACTTGACTGGATACACAGCTGTCAGTTCCCCAGTCTCCCCACTGAGAATTGCCTAATCTCTCTGATATGGAAGAAAAATGAACCTTTATTTTTAGAAGTGAGAAAAATGTTATTGGTCTTGTGTTAACCAGGACAATCACAAGAAAAAAATGTGAAAAATGTAGCTGCACAAACAAAACTGTTTTGCCTCCGTATCATTGTTTAAATGGACGTTTTTCCTATCAGAGACGTGTAAGGAATGTGATTAGGAGGAATGGATTCCAAGAAGTTGTCAAAGACAACCAGAGTTGCTGACCTGTCGTAAATAACTTGCTAAACGTGTTAACTTGACAACATTTAGGATAGTTCTGAAAATGTGCAACCACTTTTAATCTGTCACCGTTTGCCATCGCGTTTAACCAGCAAGCACAAATGTTCAAATATAGAACCGGATGTACTTCAATACAGGAGCATTTCTTAAAGCATTTCCTCTAGTAGATATTGGTAGATGGATACCAGCACTTGAGCAAAACGTTCCAGGACAGGTGTTGCCTGACTCATCTGAGAAATAGAATCACAACGAAAGCATAAAATGCAATGTGTGCATGTAAGAATGGTGAAAATGTGACCCTAGCTGGAGGAGTGCGATGTCCCTTAAGCAAATTAAATATGATGCATTTGGATCACTTCTGCTTGCTGTCAGGCTCGGCATTAAACGGGCTAGAAATTGGAACTTGCAGCTTTGCAGCCTCGAGTGAACGTGGCATGGTGGCTGGAGAGAGATCTACTAAATAATTCAATAATTACAGTCTGTCACATCTCATTTGAAATATGAAATGAAATGAAAATGAAAATGAAAATGAAATGAAAAATATCAGCATACTTTTTATACAGTATGTTAGTATTCTCTGTATTTTAAGATTTTTATTTATTTATTTATTTATTTATCTATTTATTGCAAAAAAAAAAAGGAATTAAAATATATATTGATTTTGCATATTATTGCTTTCAGTTATGTGGAGAACCCTGTGATGGACTGGCGAGCTGTCCAGGGTGTACCCTGCCTTACCCCCAAAAGACTGCTGGGATAGGCTCCAGCTTCCTCGCGACCTTTCATCAGACTGAGCGATTAGGATAATGAATGAACGAATGACTTATATGTACATGTCTCTGTAATAGGTGATGGTGGATGGAAAGGAGAATGTATGAATCTGTCAGAGGACATATTTTGCTGATCTATTATTAAAGGAATATGGAGATTTAATCTGTATGTTATATGATTAAATTTGTGGTGACTTAGGTTGAGTAACTGATTAAAATACATGCCCCCAATGCCCCGATGTTGGAATATTAGAATACATATACTTACATGAATATATAAAAGTACAAAGTTGATTCTTTTAGATAAAAAAAATCCACTTCATTAAAATAGAAAAATGAATTCTTTTCTTTTGAAAATATATTATATTATATTATATTATATTATATTATATTATATTATATTATATTATATTATATTATATTATATTATATTATATTATATTATATTTAGCTTAGTGTGTGGTCTGCCAAGACCTTGCCCAAAATTAACTTCTCTTACTTAGATATTTCACAAACAAATAAAATATTACCTACATGGCAATATTAATCTTCTGACTGCTGCAAAATACTGATTTGACGTAATGTCATGATGTCCTGATATGACATAACTGTTAACGCTTATATTTTTCTGTCTCTGCTATTTGTGTTGCTGAGCCTGTTATCCCATTTCAGCAGCACATACGCAGGATAAATATTCGTGAAAATTTTGGTGTGACCTGTTTTAGACATGTATCCTAACATATAACGTACCTAAACTTCACATATTATTTACACTGTTTCTGATATTTTAGACAGTCTGTACCAAGGTATCTATTATGCATTTTATCACACTTTTACAACCTTACACTCTTACTGTTTTTAACATCATACAGCAGAACAAAAGACTGCAGGGGGATGAGGAGAAATGTCTCTTCAGCTAGAGCTGTAAAATGCTCAGAAAGCTATAGAGTAATGTGGATAATGCTTTAAAAGGTCATAGAATTAAAAATTTGTGAGATGTTCTGAGACAGTGATTTATGTAGTATTTGGAGTAAACGCTTAAAAACCAGCAGCTAATGGAAGGTGTAAGTAAATGTTGAAAGGAGACAAGGTTCACGGTGGGTTTGAATGTAACATCACATTTTGTTTAGGTTCAAAGGTGGCACATACCAGAGCAGATGATGACAATACCACAGTCATAAAAGCAGATTGTATATGGAGCAATAGATCATTTTACAAAGTGCTGACAGCAGAATGGCTATTGAAAGTGCAGCAGAGATTCATGAATAATGTCCATTACACATTAAAAAATGACAGGGGAATAAACATCTTTTGCTGCTGTTTACTTGAACACCATGAAAACCCGAAACTGCACTCAGCTAAAAATGTTTATTTTTCTTATCAGCATTGCAATAGGAGATGTTTACACTACAGGAAATGAACAGAAAACTTGGAAGAAATGGTCAATATGTGCCAAATGCACTGAAAAACTGATAAGTTGCTTCCCTAGCAGAAGCTTCAAATGCTGGGTATAAACATATTTTGGAAAATTTCACTTTATGTACAACAACAACATAAAAAATGTATGTAAGCTGGTCAGAATCAGATGCTTTTAGTAGAAGCTGTGAAGGAACTTTTCCCACATTCTCTTCAACAGAGATGTTTCTGTTAATCAGTGTCTGTTCAGGCTGAGCCACACTACATCAGCTGGGTTGAGTCAGGACTCTGACGTTGCCATTTTTGGAGAAAATGGTTTTCTTTTTCCAAGCATTTGTTGTTGATTTGCTTGCATGTATTGGTCTTGGTCTTTTTCCATCAAGCTATTTCTCCTAAACTTCAATATACCAACGTTCGATTGCCCCTTTTCGCATCTCTTTTGTTAAAATCACTGACCTCAAGTTTTTAGGGAGATTATCAACTTATCTGGTGTCTTCAGTCATGAACAGTGAATAATGGCAAAGTGGTTTACAAACACAAAATATACACTCCTTTAAATATTACTAGTTACAAAAATTTGGTGTCTATAATTTTGATGTCACAATATCTAAGCAGTTAATAAATAAAATCTTTTCCTTACCACAAAGTTGCTGTGATCTAGTAAGACATCTCATCACTTTCTAATGCCAATAAAGAGGTTAATGATTGCACAATGACTGCAAAGCCTGGCAAGAATGAGTTATCATAGTTGGATCTATATTTTAGTTTCTGTAAACCCAAACCACATTGGTATGACCAGTTAATAATAGGTTACATTTACTTGGTGACATTTACCATAGTAGATTTTTACATTCAGATGAATTTGATCATGACATACTTCTTACTTTTTCTCGACTGTATTTATGAAGAAGAAACCACATCTAACCCATTACAGTGTCACACATTTTGCCTGTTAACTTTACTTTTGGTCATGTCTTAAAGCATGAATCACTTATTTTGTTTTGGTAGAAAGACTTCACCATGACTGTTCGATTTCTGCATTTGCTACGTCTGACTCTGTACCACTACTCAAACGTAGTTAGCCAAATTCACATGGTCGTTTGGCACAGATTTAACACAGGAGCAGAGTGACACGATGGAGCACGAATACAGGGGTGGATGTCGAAAATGTCTGAAACAACAAAGTGTGATTTGGGAGACAAGATAGAAGCAGGGAAAAACCGCTGGCCACACATATATACTTTATCGTTGTTACAATTAATAGCAAGTTAATATTTCAGCCTATATAAACTGAACTTTCAGCTTGAGAAAACAGATTGTGGTGAGTTATGAAATGCTTAGTTTTGGCTGTGGACAGCCCACTGCTGTTTGTAATAAGGTTTCTTTGATTTTTCTGCGACATGTTTAATTGCTCGGGTGTCCTTTACTGGGTTCTGGTCTCAGAACTTTGTTATGAAAGTACATGGCAGCCAGACAGGAGACAGTGTTCATTTAATGTGGTTGGATGCCTTCACTTATGTTTTCATGTATTTATGACATTTAATTGATCAATATTTAATTGAAAGGAACAATGAGTGTTACTCAAGAAGTACTTAGTGTTTGAGTAGTTTATTTGATACTTTTACTGTTGCTGTTACATGGGTAAATATTTGGATGACTACTTTTTACTTGTAGTTGTGTGGTATTTTTCTTAAGTAACCATACTTGAGTATAGTTTTTGGCTACTCTACTCACCTCTAATGACTGTGCGTTTTAAAGGGATAGAATGCCCTGAGAAGGGAAAAATGGAGTCAAACATGGGAATACCGGCTGCTGAACAAACAGAATAGAGTGAAGGATTATAGGTTGAGAAGCACGGATACAGAAATCCAGTGACCTGTGAAACTGCTTGTGACAGTTAGGATCTCATTTTGCTAATTGGTCAAACATATCTAATTATAGCTTGGTCACAGTATATTTGGTCGCCAAAGGAACATTCTCTACACTAAATCATTTACATCACTGCATCTTTCTCTGTTAAAAGAGATTTTTTAAGGGTACAACATTACATTTTGACATTGGAAGAAATTTAGCTGCAAGAATTTGAAAGTGAAAACAAATGAAAGGTTAAATGATATGCCAGGTCCCAGAGTTTGACACACTCTCAAAAATAGAGGTACAAGATAAGGAAATTTCTGTACCTATAGGTACATTTTAAAGAAATGTTCTCTCAAAAGTACAATACTGGTCTTTAAGAGACCTGAAGCACACCTTCAGAGTACGAAAAAGGGTTCAAAGTGACATAAAGTACAAATTTGTACCATTTTAACCATAAGGGTACCTGTAGCATTGAAAAATATTTGTCGTGACAAAAACTATTGTTATCAACAGTGCTTTAAGTGGGCCAGTATGCAGCGGTGCGCAGTACCGGCACTTTTAAATTCTATCCTTTTGCGTACCGGGACTATTTTTTTTTACAGCGTATGGTGCATACTGGGACTTTTACCAGCTTTTCTTCAGCAATCAGTATACCCTCCTACAACTTCACCACATATTACAACTGATATTTGATGAGTTTATTTTAAAAAATTTTAAAAAGTCGCCTCAAAAGAAATGTATTGTTAAGACCGGTTTAGACGCACAACACTTGCTGTAGCCCACAGTGTCAGTGTGTTATTTCAAGATTAAAGATAAGATAATATTGCTAAGTGGCATGGACCAAGCCTAATGCTGTGAAAAACATAAAAAACATAACTTGATAAGGTAAGGTTGAACTTGATAAGGTACAAAAGTAGACCAGAACTGAAGGGTACAGAAATGTCTCTCAAAAGAGTACACCCCCAGCGACAAGCATTTGTACCTTTTTAGGTACAAGCTGGTACCTCTATTTTTGAGTTTGACAGGGTGATACGATGTTTACCAGTCTTCATGCCTATGTCATCAGTAGTGAAAAGCTGTCTTTGCAGACTTCTATCCAGGAGACAGTAGCATTAACTTGCAAATCACAATCATGAGACTGATGCTGTGGAGCAAGTTTGGGTCACTTCACTGCTGAGTTGGCTCAGACTGGACTCTTTATTATGTAACTAACACAAACTAATGAAAATAAAAAAAGATTGCCTTAAATTTTGAACTTATTATTGTCATTGTTCAGATATTAAGCTACAAAAAAATCATTAAAGGATTATTAAACATAAAATCAATTCTTTAATAATCTTTCCCCCCTTAATTAGCAACCAGATTATTCCTAACAACAACAAAATATTTGAGGTACAGCATTTGATGTGGCTGCTTGGGAAGCAAAGCAAAACCTTATGCTACTTTAACCCTTTAAGGTCCTGGTCTACCATTTGGTAGACTTGCAGTGACTTTGGTTGATTTCTGCCTGAGCCATCTTAACCAATTGGTTTGGGTATGTAAAACTCAAACTACATGTTTTTTTGTAACACTACTGTTTCAAATTTCAACTATTTTCACGGTTGTTATATCAATATTAACTTCTTCTTTATAACATTTCAACCATTTGAAAAAATCATTTTATTCTGTTTATTCCTGTCCAAAACAAACACAGAGAAACATTTTTCTCTGGCTGTTTTGTTAGTGTGAAAGTCAGAGGGTTAATGCTTGTTTGGCTTCCACAGGCTGTAATAAGCATCTTATAAGGTGTATGTCTTTTTGGCACAAGAAAAATAATATGTTTGTTTCCTTCTACAACACTGATTGTTGATACAGGCTTGACTTCAGCACATGAATTTCTTGGGCTACTTCAGCAGGTTTGTAGTTTGCTAACTGCTGCCATTGAGGCCCAGAATGTGACTTTGTCACTGCATCAATGTGACTCGTTCTAAGCTGCGAGTATCTACGTAATTATTCCTGGCCAAGAAAAACTATACCAGAGCATTAACTCTGTTTGTAAGCACCAACAGATTGTTTTAAAACCACTGCAACATCATCAAAGTATCTTGTCATTTTATATGAGACCCATATAAGTTTATATTTCAGCCGATTTGTCTTGAAAGGGATCTTGCACCATAAAATTTAATTTGAGTCTGTATGTGAGGTCATGTAACGTAGTATACGTCATATCCATGCTTCTTTTTAGGAGGGTATGTGCTTCCTTGAGGTTGTACACACCCTTTTCATGTGGATTGTTACACTCTGAGTTCTTCTGAGACGGAAAGACTCAAACATTTTGTTGGACTTTTGTGAGGGGGGTGAGTTCCCCTCAATTGTTTTGTACCGAGTGTCTCCTGGCTCACCGCTTTTTTATGACCATTGTAAAACCATTGTCCTGTGGTACCAACCTATCCAAACCCAAACAAACTGCACTTTTGAAAGGCAAATTTAGGGGTTGGGGATGCCATGACAGCAACTCTTTAAATTAAAGACCGCTTCCTGTTTCAGAGACGACATCCTGCACAGCTCATCACAATGGATAGTTCACCAAGGAGACCTGCCTGTCTACCAATATTATGGTTGGATCACATCTCTTCCACATAATTTGGTGTGAATTGAAATATATCCTTGCATACACGCATACACACACACACACACACACACACACGCACACACACACACACACACACACACACACACACACACACACACACACACACACACGCAACAAAAGCAAAACATTTTTAAAAAAAGCAAAACAGCACAATAATTACACAAATAAAGACTGAACCAAATCAATGCTTAACTTATACAAGTGCTGCACTTAAAGACAGAATACAAGTGTATTTCATAATGACTTCACACGTGGAAAAAAAAACAAAGGTCTTTATAGTGAATTTCTCTCCCCGTAAAACCCTTAAGCCCCAGATAACGGTGTTCTTTCTTTATGGAGACCTGCTCTCCTACATGTCTCACTTTTGATAACTTTAGCTTGTCTGGCATGAAACAAGGTTATAAAACAATAAAATGTTCAGTGCAACTGATAGAAAATGACCTTGAAATGGTACTTAGTATTGAACTTATGTTTCTTTACATTCCATGTAAGAAATCTATGATTCCGGTAAAAATGTGTCATTTTTAATTTATGTATTAAAATGTTATTATCATATCTTTACATATTTTGTGTCCTGACTTGGGCCTTCTATCACTTTATCTATACACCCAATCACGACGATATAGTTGGAACTTTATAGACCCAGTTGGCAGTCCCAATTGCAACCTGCCATATCCATCTATATATATTCATAAAAGGCCAGACTTTGTACAGATAGGTGGTTTCAGGAATTTATACTCTGAATTTGCCTAGAAGGCTACTGCCTATCAAAGAAGTTTCATGTCAGCCCAGTTGCTCATCCTATTCCCTGCGAGCTGGTCTTTCCACCATGACCTACATTTATAGCCACTCGTTTGCCTCGAGGCAAAATGCTTTAAGTTCTCCTGTTTGTGTGCTCTCAAGTCTGTAGGTTTAGAGTCCAGTAACTCCTGAGGGAATTGCACAGGGTATAGCTTTTTTCAGATGGAACCTCAATAATCTGCCATTTGGTTTTGGTAAGGCAGGCTGAAAAATATCAAAGCGCAGAGTAACTCAGAGCAAAGAGGAACTTTAGAACATGTTGATGAGCTATAAAAAAAAAGGTTTCAGCAACCTGGTTCACATAAAGTTATTTGATTGGTCTTTAATATAGAAATATTAAACACACAATGCTTTCTCAAAGTTTGCACAGTTAAACAGATTAATTTTCACTATGTGGTTAAAAATCTCAGCTCCCTTTTAAAACAAGAAAAAACTCCTAAATAGTTGCTGCTTCTGAGGTAGATCTCAGGGGGTATCAGGGCAACACTGTTATTCATGACAGTGCACAAAATGACAGATTGCAGGTTTGTTCAACATAGTTAACTGGGGTCAGGTTATGCACTGATTTGTATAGGGGAATGTATTACACTGTAAATTGTGAAGACTTGTCAGGGCAAAGTAGAACTATATACAGAACAACATGCAGTAAATCTTAACATTTTATTATGATGTCATTTTTCTCCCCTTTAGGCTGTCCCAATAACTCTTCTTTTTGAACCATTTTAAATTAAATATTAATATTTGAATATTAAAAAATGTAAATGAGTATCATCTGATAGTAAATATGTTTGCCCTTTAAATAATGTTGCATTGGTCTCTGCTTAAATTGGTTTAAATGCAGCTTGTTCAGTGTGAGACACTGCCAAATCCCAATGGAGACATTCAAATCAAATCAGACTGCAAGGATTTTTCTGCTATATTAACAAAGCAGTGCATCACATTTTCTGACCTTATCAAATTTCAATAAATGTTTCCCAAAGTGCCCGTGTGAGGAATGACTTAACACTGTTACGACTGACAAAGCAGTCATTGACGTTGCAACAGAGGCACATCTAATACCTGAAACAATCTCCTTCTGCATATTTTTCCACAATGATGTGTTAAACATGCTTAGTATTATCCGTTCCATTATGTTCTGGCAAACCTGTCTGAATGATTTTTATTTATCTATTGAATTATACCTTAAACCTGAGTGTCTGGCTGCATTCAGTTTTATACTTTTGTTAAGACAACATGGATGATGTCTCACTTTTTGTTTATGCACTCACACACAGAGGTTACAGCCATTTGTCAGTGACACAGAACAGGTCTTTACAAATTTCAGGGATGATGCATGAGGGTGCATAGTTCCTGTCAGGGGAGGATGATCCTTTGGACTTTGTGGAGCCTCCCTTCTTGCTAAACTTCACATATTTTTTTACAGAGGTTGTCTAGGTAACAAAAAAAAAGAAAAAAAAAAGAAAAAAAAAAAGGACACAATTAAAGATGCCTTTGGAAGTAATCTCTGTTTTTTCAACCCTTTCACCTAAGACATTATATATTTTCAAACTTACTTGAAATTCAACAAAAACTATAGACTCAAAAAGTATACATGGCATATTTGCATGATCACCATAGCTACATTAAAATAGGGGGAATTTTAGGCCCATCTGGGTGTGAAGGTATCAGCCAATTTTTTAGTATACCGTAAGAGTTTTTATTTGGACAAAAATTGATTTTTATCAAAGAAAAACAAGTTAAAATCCTATAAAGACACTAATCCTGGGGCCATCTCTAGGTGTTTTGAAAGAAAGGAGCAGATAAAGTTAAAAAGATTTAAGAAGGCAGGCTTACTGGAATGGAGCCAGTCCTGTAACTAAAACCTAAAAATACCAATATGTTTACATGGAAAGCGCTTCATGAAAATGTGATGTGACAACAGCAGTTGCAGGCATGTTGCTCAATAATGTAGTTCATGTCAGCAAAACAATATTTAAGGACATGTAGAGTTCCATCTGTAGTCCCACCCATTTTTCATCCATAAATTTAGATACCAAGCTGTAAACAATTCAATTAAAAAAATTATAGCCTGATTAAAGTAACTCAAAAAACAACATTAAAGTCTGTCAATGGTATTCTTCACCTTTTATCTGTTCTAATTACTCAGTATTAGAGAAAAGAGAACACATTTTAATGGCAAAAAGTGTTAAAACTAAACCATTTTCCAAGATTTCTTTCACTTTTAAGGGGAGCATGTCCAGTAAATTACTTTACATGGTACAAAAGTAGTGATAAAACACAAAACCAGAATGCTGAAATGAAATTAGTAAGAATAAGGATTCTTTTAAAAGCTTAAGAAACTGATTATAAACCTGTGTTATTCCACTGTCTAGAAAGGCCACTCTGCAGTTTAGTCACACAGCCTGACAGCAGCCAGGACAGATGTGTTTATGTGCAACACAGAGACAGGAGAGAGGAGATAGGTGAGCAATCGCAGATGTTTCTATAGGTTGTTTCTAAATGCCACTTCACTTTAAATCCAGTCTGACTGTTCCCTCAGTATTTTCTTTTGAGTTAAACTTTAACAAGAAGCACTCAGAGGGTGCAGACCTCTGCCAAGCCATTGTGTTTTTTTTTTTTTTTTTTGCCAATGATTGTGGGCATTATTTATTTATTTATTTTTTTAGCTAGAAGCTCTAATGGCAAAAATATCCCCATCTTTCCATAGTAAAAAATCCTTTAAAACACCCTCAAAATCTAATCACTTGTTCCTTATTCCACATATGAGATTTCCTGAAAATTAATTCAAAATCTGTCCATAACTTTAATAATAATGTTAACAGAAAGACAGACAGACAAATAGATGGACAAACCAACACACATACACGACCCAGGGCATTGCTACCATTAGCAGCATAGTTATACAGGTGGGCAGCCAATATTGGCCAGACCACAGAGACTTGAGCTATGAGTGTGCCATGTCATATTCTGGAACAAAGCAGCTGAACACAGTCAGGTCAACTTTTACTCATGTTTTACTGGAAGCACAGCATGCTACAGTATATCTTTGGTATCTTTGGTGCCAGTAAGTCACTGCTGGTACAATCTGATGTCTCATTAGTTGCAATGAGCATTGTGTTCTGAATTAATAAAAAAAACAAAAAAAAAAAACAAACTTTGTTTATACCTCAGAGTGAATAAGTGTTTGAGGGATCTGCCTAGAACAAGCCCAATTCTTTAGACAAGTTCAGTAATAAGAGGAATAGTGGTTGTCCTTCAACATTGCTTGGAACATTGCTGGTTTAATGCCCAGCTTTCCCAGTCTTCCCCAATTAAAACAATCTTTGGGCAGTGTGGCAGAAGGCATTTACTAAATGATTGTAGTGTAAGTGTAGTGACCTTTGCCATTTTCCTGTGATGTTTTTAATGCTTTATGTAAAGTACTTTGAGTTGCATCGTATTTGTCATAGAAATAAATGTACCCTTCCTCTCCCAATGCAATGAGATATGAACATACACTAATAGTTTAGATTAAAGAAGTTGGTTGATAGCATGAGCTAGAGTCACAGATTATTCTCTTGGCTATTCACTTACATTTTGCTAAAGCAGGTGTTTTTTCTTTTATGTGCTATTTCTTTGAGGGATGAACAGATGATGATAATTATTGTTTTTTTGTGGCAATGTTGGGTGTGCCTTTGGATGGGTAAATGAACAATACTCCCAGATACCTATATGTTTAAGGTATCTACTCAATGAAAACTTAATGACCAAAAAAAACCACATATTCCTCAAAACCAGCTGGTTCTGGTTCAGTTCATGAAACATCAGAAAGAACATTTAATTGAAAAAGAAGGCAATCACGATCTTCATTTGTAGGACTAGATGACTGAGACGTCAGACAGATTACATCGTATTACTCAGATCCACATTTCAATTATAAGCGTGTGATCATTACACAACTTCGGGAAGGAGAACCCCTGGTGCCTCTTCGACACAATGCAAATCATGTGCATGAGAAGAGAGAAGAAACGACGACGGTGGTGAAAACAAAGAATCAATTAACAAATGCTGACATAGGACCAGCGGCAGCGTCAGCAAATTCTAGAAAGAATGAAGGAAGGCAAAATTCTAAGAAGAGAGAGGACAAAAGACACGTCACTGAGAGACAGGAACCTCAATCAGAGGAAACTGTAAACTGTGGAAACATGGAAGAGCAACACATTACAACCAGGATGCTGGCGACAAGTAACGGCAGACCAGAGAGACCCCTCAGGGATTGATAATGACAGATCTTTAGACTGATGGAGCAAATGTCGTCTACTGCAGCACTATGGTTTTTTTTTTAGACATGAGTAGCCAAGTTCAGGTAAAGTAGTAAAAGCTCCTCTTGGCAAAGCAAAATTTGTTCAGCAAAATACAGCAGCCAGACCACCATTCTGCTTGCTATGATGCTGGATAGGACAAGCTAAAAAAAAAAAAAAAAAAAAAAGAGTAGGCAAGTTCCGCCATTGAGCGCCACAGTCCTGCAAGTTTTACAGGTTTCCCTGTTTCAACACACTTGATTAAAATGAGCAGAACTTAATATACTCCTAGATCCATTCAATTCGAATCAACTTAACAATTAGTGGTTTAAAATAATATAATTTGCATTTAAGTAATCCATGTTTCTGCAGATGAAACTAACATGCAGTGAGTTGTGCTCCTGAATGCCTAACAAACAAAACCAAGAGTGAATTTTATGCTGCGGGCTGGTTTATAATACCTTAGAGATATTTTTTTTAGTATCTCATTAAATGTTACAACATTAGCTACTTCTTTTGCAAGGAGGATGTGAAAACTCAGGATTCAAAATCCACATAAAGCGGAAGGCTGATGATCCTGCTGAGAATCATTTAAATCACAGAGGAGGAATTTAGACCCTTTATAGATGCTGTGATGCGCTTGCATCATTCAGGCTGACTCATAGTTTAGGATTTTGTTAAAAAATGTATTTCAAGCTATTCTCTAATAAAATAATATGTGTTAGAAATGTCTCCATGAGACAAACACACGGAAGAGAAAAAGGAATGCAATCTTGGAGGAAGGATGAATTCGATCCATGGAAATGTCAGCCAAGAATAAACTGTGCAGACTCATTATATCTTTGATGGGTATGGTTTGCCCTTTGGACTCACTAATCGGTCATTGTTTCATTCCTTATTAAAATATGGTAAAATTACCATCAAAGTTAGTGATTTTGTAAGAGTACTGTCCAGGAAATACAACTGCAGCTGATCATAGATTTCCCTTTGTGACTTTTGTCTTCATGTGGGTTGCTGTGATCAGTTTGAGCATTTTGAGCTTGAATTTGTCAGTAAAAAGAAAAAAACCACAGAAAATAAAATTAAATGAAATGAAAAATACTTTTTTAATCCCCAAAGGGAAATTCAATATTGTAGTATATAATTAACTTGAGGAGGTCTTGTTCTAGAGGCTGGTGGCTGCTGGCAGGAATGATCTTCTGTATCTTTCAGTCTTACATCACATGATAAAACCTGTAAAAAAAAACAAAAATATAAAACTAGAAAACCTGTCTTTGTCACTTACTTCTTCATATCAGTGACTATGCCTGCAGAAAATGAGAAAAGGCTTGTCTTTCCCTTCCCATGAATGCAAATTCCTCCAGGAGATCCTGTCTCTGTTGGAGTTATCAGGGAGAGGCATCTGTCTTTGATGTGGCAGAGATAAGTGTCGAGAACAATGAGGGCAAATGCTTCTGTGTTGGGCTGTGTCCAATGCTGTTTCCTAATTTCTTGTTAATCATCACTGACAATCTTCCTAGTACACTTTTCTGCGTATTTTTCTGAGAATTGCATTCGGGATTCCTCTGAGTGGCCTTGGTGTCAGAAGAACTGCCCTTGAGCCATTTGGGAAAGTCTCTGAAGCATCTGCATTAACAAACATCTGACATGCTCAGACAACTTTAAACAAAGCTTCACATCCCTGCCAGCTTCTGGCCAGACATACATGCAAAACAAAATCCTGTCAATGGGGAATCATTAAACTTTACAATAGGAGCATCCACAAATCAGCTTATCTGAATTGTAAACTAACATCAGAATCTATAAGCATTGCCACAGTTGTGAATGGTGTGCAGACTTCCATCTACATATCATATCCAAGGACTGCATCAGCTGCTGAAAATCTTTGCCATGAACTAAAGTTTTGTAGTTGGGAACAAAATATAGGAATTACAAGGAGATAATTTAAAGCTTCTTTGACAATAAACATGCAAACCCAGCAAAACAAATAAAATATGGGCCAAAAAGGTTAGACCAGGGGCAGAACGGGGATGCTGACCCTGTTTTTCCAGCATGGAAGGGCTCTTTTTGATGGCCTATGCCCCAGGCAGGATTAAAGGAAGGAAGCCAATAAACTATTATTTAAAATTACTCATTGTATTTTTTTATTGTAAAACATTTGACACGTGTCATGCGGTTGCTCTCTTACTGTAAGCAGTTTCAGTCTTCACCAATCACACTCTACTGGACAATCATAGGAAACACAATGGAAAATGAAATTTTCAATGGATTTTCACTTGTGCCCATGTTCTTTTAAAAAAGAAAAGAGGGCAGACAAAGGCAGGAGGAACTCCTCTGGCTAAACTTCCTCATGTCACTCTTAATGCTATACCATGAGGTTCATACACGATATGCTATGTACAATTCTTCTTTCTTTCTTGTTTGTTTTTCTCTTGCAAAAGCAATGACTAGCGAATGATCCACTGCATAAAAACAATTGTTCCAATTGTGTGCTCCTCCCAAAAGCAGAGATACATAATGATATAACATTGCAAGCATTTCCTAAATGCTTCACTGACAGCATTAAATCTTAAATACAAACCATTGTGTGCTCAGCTGTGGAAGTCAGTGAGTGCTGACAATCAGTGGGTGGTGGACTGGGAACTCAAGCAGGAGTTCATGGGTGTCTACCAGGCAGGTGTTGGCTCAAGAGGCACAGGATCTTCTCACACAGTGCTTCTTCCCAGGGTGCAAAAATGACTCTCCTGTCTCCTATTCTGTAGTAGAGTTGGCCTTACCGAGGGAAGGAAACAATCTGGGAGCTGCTTCCCTGCATTGTGTGTAATTGTTTCCCCTTGTGAGAGGGTGCTGCATTAGTCAGCAGAGGAAGAGAATGTTTCAGGGCTGTATCAGACCCTGTTTAATTATGCTTTTGAGGAATTTCTGTCATTTCAATGCAGGACAAAACAGAGGATCATAGGAAGTCACATGGTAGATAATTAGGAAAATATTATCATACAATTGGAGAAAATGTACTTATAGAGCTATTTTAGAATAAATAAAGAAAAACTGAATCCAAAAAAGTCAATATTATTCCAAACCTTCTCACAAAAATTCTTTAAATACTGATTGAAATAAAATTGCTACAGTTGATGCTCTCAACAAACTGTGGGAGTTTTGATCCTTCTGCTGTAAGCAGCTTTCGCTCAACCTGAAATCCATTTTACATGGGAGTTGTGCAGCTGCATAACAAGAGGCCTATCTTTTCACTTCGTCTGGCAAAGAATGGTGCCAAAATCCCTTTATGCCTTCATGCCAGACTGGTAGGAGAGCTGAGGAACACAACTCTGGAGTACTACACCAATGTGACTTTTAACTCTACTTATCCTAAATATAGCTTCCATTTAAACAGCAAACAGTGCAAATTATTTTTAGCAATCACTTGTGGAACATAGATAAATTCAGATCTTATGTGAGCATTCAGAAGCCTGAATGGTGTCATTTGTACCAAAAATCATATACTTGGCTGCTGTTCAGCGGAAGAAGATGCACCAACAGCAATTTTCCTTGAATGACAGTTTACTTAATCCATCAGTCACCAGGCATTTATGACGCTCTTGGGAATCACATTATTTGTGATAATCATCTTGTTGGAGATTAATACTGATGATTTCAGTATGCAAAAAGGAAAAAAGCATTTTCCTCATTTAAATTTACCCTAAAGCTGTTGCTGATACATTTAATCCTCTGCTCAGTAAATATCTGATCCAGAAGTTCAGGCATAGGTACAGATCAGATATAGCGAAGGACAGGCAAAGTAATTAATAATGCTCATCTTGGCACAATGTAATGTTCTGCTGAGAAAGCCTACATCCTTCCAGTCATATGGATGTTAACCTTTTGTCAACCAGTTAAAAGTTTCTGCAGACCAACTGCCACACCTATCCACTCTCCATAGCAACAGTGATAGCAGTCTCCACCAACAGGACAGCAACAAGCCCAACAAAAACTGCTTTAGAAGAGCTCATGGAACCCAATAAAAAAATCCATGTCCACAAACTTCAGACACCAGTCTGATGAAAACTTGCACTCTCTGTGGAAAGTAAGTTTGATCTACAAAGACCCTCCTTACAACCCACAGCGCCAAATGGATCTGTTACTTACATAAATATATACAGGACTTTCCTAGTTATTGTGTGATTACTTTCAAAATGATCAGAGCTCTTTGATGGACCTATGCCATGTGGCCACAATGTTAAGACTTACCAGTGTATAACTTACAAGCCTACAGGGATTTCAGTTTTTGTGCATGATCTTAATAAATGGCACCACGCTACAGTTAAAAGTCAAATTTCAGCTGCAGTGGAACATGATCAATAAATCAATATATGTGTTTATAGCATGGGTATTAGATTAGTTATGATTTTAGATTTTACTAATTGCATTTCTCCAGAAATGTTGCCCTGATAAGAATCTAATAAAACAAAAATATTAAGCATTTTGATTGTTTTTCTCCTTTCTTAGAAACACATGAGACATTTGGTCTTAAAATGGACCTCTCACAGCTTCAACTACGCAGATCTCGGGATTCATCTTTGGAACTTCGTTATACGGAGATCCGGACAGCGGACATGATTCAGAATTCCAGAAAATGGTTTATTAGGTATTTTCTGGGTTCTGATGATCTCCCAGTGTGGAAAAAGGCTGGCTTGCAGGCTGACAGGCAAACAGGATAGAAACAGACAAGCAGGAGAGTACGTGGGCATGTAGGCGAACAGACAGGCAGGCAAGCAGGTAGAAAACAGGCAAGCAGGATCTCTGGCAGGTAAAAACAGAAGACAGGTTACTACCTGAGAATTCATACTGTGCAAATAATCAAGAGCCAAGAGCCGTTACGACAAGGCAATCAACAATCTGGTGACAATCAGCAGGCTGGGCTGGTCTTAAATAGAGTTGATGCTGATTGCCAGATGCCGATCAGGTGTTGCTCCACCTCCCAGAATGCCGACCACGCCCACCAGGGAACAGAAACCACTTTTGATCCATTTCTTCCTGCAATTCCACCTCAGTGGAACTAACCACACTCGCTGACTGTATTCCTCCATGCTACTTGAAAGTGATTTTCTCATTTTTCTCACAGGAGTCTGTCTGGGGAGCTTTCATTGATCTTTTTCATCTTTCATTCCTCTGCTTTTTGCTACAAAATGAACTAACACTGATGCCGCGCAACGAAAGAAGCAAAAGCTGGTTTGCCAGACCTATCTGTGCATAACATATGTTTTTGATGAATGCAGACATGTCTTCCAGTTTCCACTTAAAGTTTTAAGAAAAGTGACTACACAGTGTTCTGAAGCTAAGTGATTATGTATTTCAGTTGTGTGCAATACAACTACAAACACTATTTGACCTTTTTTCTTTAACAGCATATTTAGAGAAAAGCTACAATATTAACTCCCGTTTATATATATATATATATATATATATATATATATATATATATATATATACATATATATATATATATATATATATATATATATATATACATATAATATATGTATACACATGCATACATACAGTTGTGCTCATATTTATTCATACTCTTTCATTAAAGAAGGAAAAAAAACAGCTGCCTGTAAATAAGTTGAAATTGACTAAAGTAATAATAAATAAAAACTTGACTAAAATCATTACATTATTATCTAATTCTGGTTCAATAAAAAAAAAAATATATATATATATTAAAATTTATATATTATATTACATCACCAATAAACTAATATTTTGTTGAACAATCCTTTAATGTTTCTGCTACAGTCAGATGTTTTCTGTTCCTCTCAGTCAGACTTCTGCACCTGTCGACAGGTATTTTGTCCCACTGTTCAACAGAAAAGTGCTCTAATTTGTCCAGGACCAATTTGTTTTTTTTTTTGTTTTTTTTTCATTCTTCAACTTAATTAAATGAAAAAAAAAAACTGTGTCTTATATTACTAAATCATATTTTTTTGCAAATTTTTCATTATTGTTCCTTTTTTTTTTTTTTTAAGTCTCAAGTTATTTGAGTGACTGTTGTAAATTCAGCCTTTTCTTAGATGAAAGGGTATGAATACATATGAGCACAACTGTACAAACCTTAATTTGTTTAGCTTTGTCAGTCATGATTAGAGATATTACTTTGTGTCTTCTCACTGGTGTAATAAGGGTCAAGTTTTCAAGCTCTTATTCTGAATGTCACACCATTTAATCTAGATGAACCTGCTCAGTCGTAAAGTCTCAGCGACTCATCGTTCTAATTTTAGAGATGGGTATGAACTGTCTTCAGGGTTTGAAAACTGCCATTGACAGACACATAAAATAATCTGATGACTTGGTTCCACTTTTGTGTCTCTTTCACTGAGGCAAATTCTGAGAATAAATATCACACATCATAAAGCATACAAAATGCCTATTTCTTTTAAAGTTTAAACTCACAACTGGAAATGCTGAATCTTTATGTTTCTCTTAAGTCACTAGAGTGAAACAGTCTGCTAGCGTTCATTTAATAGTTTCCTACCAAGCCCCCATGGTGAGGAATAAAGGCTATTGATGGGGCTTGGGTGTAAGGCCCCTTCGTTAAAATGGGACCAAATGCATGAGGTGAAGGCTGTTTCAGAGCCATGCTAATGAGAAAGCTCTGCCAAGAGGCTGAATAACATTGAGGCCTAAATCCAGTGCATAAACATTTGTTTGAGCTCTTGCACAAGATGTCAATATGATTTCAGTCCAAGTTGCTGTTTCACAGTGGCCCATCTACCCACAGAGCAGGCAAATACATCACAGTTTGCCATTGTAGCTATATCAATTAGCACCATAAATATTTTCCAGTTAGCCCTGTTTCACTGATGATTTCCAAGAACATCAGAAATAAACAGGTATTTAATCATGAGTTTGGGCTGGCTGACAGGTTTTTCCTTGTTTGCCCTGTTTACACAGAATAAATTAGACTGCTTTAAATTGGAGTAGAAACCCCAATTCAAGTCATTCACTCCTCTAAAAAGGTTGGCTCAGTAATTTCCTGTCTCACAAAAGGTCTGTAGATCAAGCATGGGCCATAAAAATACCACTAAATGCTAAAAGAAAACTTCATGCATGCGTTTCGTAGATGCGCACATGTATATGAAGGAGTGTTGGAACTTTCTTGTCCATAGAGAATTTTATGCAATAGATTAAGGTAGCAAAAGAGCAGATGTTGTCCACAAATCATAGGTTATTGGGCACAAGGCCAACCATTGTGACAGCCTTCTGCGAAGTTCAAAACATGACGTAGAGAAGGGACTGGTTGACTTGTTTTTCTTCTGGCACGTCTGATACTTGAGTTGCATCCTGTCTCAGTGTGTAGATGAAATACTGTGTTTATTTCTTGACTATATCTGACGTATTTGTTATGTATATGCATCTATTTCTGTCCAGGAAAGAAACAAAAAAAAAAAATTTTTTCTCAAGCTGTATCACAAAAATGTATCAAAACACAAGCTTTGTGAGATTTAAAGTGCAGATATTTAAAGCTGAAACAGAAAAATTCAGTCACACATTCTTTCACAGTGTATAGGCCTTGTGGAACTTACTTCATGCTTTTGTATCCAGAAAACAGATAAAACATTATCATGTGCTCTTACACAACTCTACTGCACCGAGCCAAGCACAATAGACTCAATACAATCCCTTCATATCAGATAATGCTGCCATTTTTACACAGAGGACTTAATCTTTGCTCATAGTGCGCCAGCCTTTATTACTCTGCATTCCATCTACACACGTCAGAACACTGACTAACAATACCATATTACTTTTTCTAAACTAAAAAATAATACCCCTAAAGTGCCCAGTTGGAAAGATTTCCCCACTGCAGGAATGACTAATAGTTCTTTGAATAAGGAAGAAGAATATATCATTTTTCTTTATAAAAAAAAAAAAAAAGAGTATTTTAGAAAGGACATCCTCTGCCAATTGACTACACAACAATACATTAGCAACAGTAACAAATCAACAAATACAAAACATTTATAGTGTGGCTTACGCAGTGATTGATTGCAGAAACATTTCTAATCATTAAACTAAAAATATCAGTGCATTTAATTGTCAGTCTACACAGCACAGTCTATTATAACATGTGCTGCAGGGTTTGTATCCCTCCCAGGCATTTAAGATGCCTTTGAATTGTTTTAGTGAAGATTTGGGTAGTTTTGGAGCTTTTATTCAAGAGTAAGGAGCAACTTATTGAAAGTCCTTGTTTCTGAATGCTGTGCAGGTTTTACAGACAGCAAGGACGTACATGCTTTTCTGAGCACAGAGGATAGGTGCTTCTGATTCTGAAGATGTCGGTGTGTTGACCATAACGTAGTGGATCAGGAATACTTCAAATAAAATTATTTAAAAAATATTTTTGAACCAACTCAAACATATAAAGTGAATTAAGGTTTTTAAGTTTATGAATAACCTCAGTGCACATTGGTCGAGACTATATGAGTAAATGTCAGGATACATGATGTTACTTTAAGGCATAAATGGGTCAGTCAAAGTGCATAGTGTTGAACTTTAAATGTTCCTCTCAGGGAAGCTGTGAATCTGTCCCGACAAAAATTTTAGTGTGCGTCAGATTTGGCTTCATTCTCATCAGATATATTTTGAAAGAAATGGGTGGACAGGAAGTGTCGCTATTGACAGAGCACTTGTACAAATATTAGGATAACACTCTGCCAAACTCAAAACAAGGAAGGTATGCGCTTCATGTTATGTCAAATCAGTATCCTGCAATTGAAATATTGGATGTAAAAAATGATTTGAATAAGAAATTATGATTTAAATAACTTGTATTCATTTATAATATATCAAATTGTCTCCATTTTTGATAGGCACATGAAATAAAGATGTTAATATGAGCTTTAAAAGACAGCCTGGTAATCAGCTTCAGGTAGATTCAGGCTTGGCCTCTAGTATTGACTGAAATAATCTGCAAGTCGATTAAATTTATACCTTGAAAAATATAAAATATTATTTAGAAGTGCTTCATTGGGTTGCTTCAAAGGTCAGGGAGTTCATCAGCGATCCCTTTATCTTTGCTGGTCTCACGGCATACTTCACATTAAGTTGAGGCTTATTAGACCACCCCACAAATTTCACATAAATGCATCTTTTTCATTTGTTCATTTACCAGAAGTTTAATCACACGAATGCTGCTTATTATTCATTAGCATCTTGGATGAAAGCAGAATGCCCATCCATCGCTCCTCCTGTTATTTTCTGTTTGCTTGAATTTTGCATCAAAGCAGAGGTGGTGCTGCCTTTACAAAAACAAAAAGGACAAAGAGTCACTCCAGTGTTTTGGCTGCCATCCATGTCTGAGTTGAACTTCTTTTTTTTTTTTTTTTTAATCACACAGCAGTTTACCTTCCTGCACTGCTGTAATGGATTATATAATTCATAGTGGAAATGTGTGCATACAAGACATTGCATGGGCAAAGCAAAACATTTGACCACAGCCAAAAAGATATTTCTGGGACAAGAGAAGGAATTTCACAAAAATTCACGCATTTTTTATTTTTCTTTTATTTTTTTATTCTTTAAGAGGAAGACATTGTGCAAAACTTGAACAACATGTTTTGTACAGAAAGTCTGGGAAAAGATTCATTGTAGAAAATGAGAGATTTACAATGTTATTAACACTCGGTGAGCCTCCTTAATTCCACACATTGTTGGGTCTGATTTCAAACATTGCTTGATAAATTTTGTGGGAGTAAAAGTCAGCTGTGAAATTTGTTTCAAGCTTTAAATATCTCTTTTGGACATTCACATTAATCTGATAAAAGTTAAATGCTTTGGAGGAAACTCTTAGAACATGCTGACACTGAGACCCTTTTCGTGCTTTCATTTATTGTCTGCAAAATACCTAACGCTTTTTCTAAATTCTTTGTGAAGGGAGTTGCTGTGTGGTGCATCTTCTGTTCTGACTTTTATGTCCTGATGCACATATTTCTGTCCTTTAGGATTAAGTAAATCAAGGCATGAGGAATGATGTGTAAAAGGTGGGGTCTAAGGTGGGGCAAGGTGGGGTCTAACATGTAATGTAAATGGGAGGCTGCTTGGATACAATACTGTTTTAAGTCACGCTCATGCCATGTGACACTGATCAGATTGATTTCCATCACTACTGTAATCAACATAATGCCCCCACCAATTTCTCCTGAATAGATCTCATTGTTTACAGCAGTGCAAAAACTTTAAATAGCCGTGTGCTTCAACTTCCTTTGCATTATGCTTTGTGATTGCATCTGACTCCATAACACGCCCATGGATATTTGCCAACATGTCTTTCTTCAGTTTCTTTCTTCAAGAAGTGCTGTGGCAATCACAAGACTCCTCCAGTTCCAGATGCAGTCTCCACAACATCTTCCTGGAAAATGAAGTTTAAAGACCAGCACTTGACCTTGTGGGTCGCTTGTTTGAATCTCATCCCCTAACCTCACCATTGCCCTCTAGTGAACAGTGAGCAGTTTGAGCACTTTTCTGGCTGATTTGAGTCATGACTTTAGTTTTGGATGTGAGGGGATAAACTTTCTCACAGTTTGGTTGCAGCAGGTCTAAAACAGCCAGACCATTTAAACAACCTCTAATTTTTTTTTCTAATTTTTTTTACATTTAGGTCCAGTGTGTTACTCACTTATTGTGTCAATATTGCAAAATTCATTTAAGTGAAAACCCACAGTCAAACCCCAAACTACTCTCGTGAGCACATTTTAAAGCAAGAGTTTGATTTGGTTTGTTCCCTTCAGCATCTGCGTGTTAATTAGTTGTAGAACATGCACAGGAACAAAACATCCTCTACGTGAATTGAAGCACTCATTAAAGCATCTGTGCTTGTGCTGCTATTTCAAATCCAAATGTCATATGGGAAAAAGGCCTGTTGCTGTGGTATGATCAGTGGATTAGGATAGCTAATCCAAGCTACTGTTAGTATTAGTCAGATTAAAGCAGCTTTATAAATGCCAGTTTTAATTCCCTTATTGATGTTATCAGCTCAGTCTGAAGTTGTAAATAACAAAAACACCCCATATCAACGAAAAGGTTGCTTTTAACAAATTCTAACATCTGATTATTTTCTTTATGATAAGCTGAGAGAGGGTCTGCTTTTTCAGTTAACATGTCAACATCGTGATTTAATCTTCACTGACACCAGGTTAAAGACCCACCTGCTCTCAGCTGCATCTGAATAGATTTTATTTAAAAGTCCAAATCCCCAATCTCTCTTTTAAACTTGAATTTTTAAGTGGACAAAGGCAAGTATCTGAGGTGAGATACAATGAAGATCCTGATGCCCTTTTGAAGTAAATGTGGAAAGATTGTGTACAGTCATGTGCACAAAGTACATGTCAACCCTAACCTGAACCTGAACCCCATCAAAATACAGTAAAATGTCTCGTACTTAAACCTAAATCCAGAAGTTCTTCAAGTTTTAAAAACAAATTCTGCTTGTGATACCAACATTGGGATAATATTTTGAGATCCCAAAGTAAATGTTATTTACTGACATTCATGTCACCCCTGCCCTTTTCCTGACATTTTGACCACATCATCCTTTATTAGATCAGGTCACATAAAATCCAGCCAAACAGTGTAACTACTGATACTGGTTTAGATAGAGAGGGAATAAATCTGGTTTAGCTTAATGTTCCTAAGTAATATATTTATTAACCAGATAGCAAAATATGGATGATCTAATTACCAACTTTATTCAACACTCAGTTTTGAGTTATTTCTTCTGCCACAAACTAAATTGAATAATGTTTAATTCTAGAGAAATGCTACTATTTGTATAATCTGACTGTGAAATTGATTTGATCCTGTGTCCATAGATTTTAAACAACCAGACTGTTGAGTTGCCCAGAAGCTATTATAGAGCCCATATGACAAGGAGTAAGTGAAGTGAAGTGAGATCAGTGATAGAAAAAAAAGCCAAATATTCTGTTAATACAATGCTTGCAGAAAACTTACTTTAGATAGATGCAGAAGAGGCACTCTGCTCATTTTTCTGTTGTTTGATCCTGTAAAAACTGATCGTGAAGAGAAAAGGCGAAGCATCTCTCAATCCACAATAAACTCACACTGACTGAGAAAAAAGACACCCGTTTAAAATGAGAGACTTTTGTTGTGAAATTGAATCATTATCATGTCAGCCATTTTTCAGTGCATTAACTCAGAAAGCCTGTTATCTTTGTTAAGTCAATATTATTGCTTAAAATGACTTTCCTCATCTGATTCACATCTTTTACTAAAATATTTTGCGATATCATAAGCCTCATAGCATTATTACCTTTCAAATCTAGTGTTTTCAGAAATGAGGATGGATGACGAATCTGCAGGGGGTGAAGAATCAGGAAGCTGTCAGAGTTTGGCCAAAATATGACTAAAGCAATTATGCTGTGACTGTAATGATGTACAAACCAGCTCTACTTACTGGGACATTTATATATAAGACATCTTATATTGCACTAACAGATGTATGTTTGAAGACAACTTGCTAACACACTGATTTAATGAAAGAGTAGAAAGAAACAAAACAAAGAGAAATAAACATAAAAATCTGATTTGGAATCGGACCCTAGGATGTACTAAAAAACTATTGTGTAGGTGTATATAATTTGTTTTCACCCACAAGTGGGCTTATTGCTGTAGGATCAGACCAGCGCTGCACACATTAAACAATAATTCACTGAAGACTTACAATAACCATGAACATGTAGTGTTCAATCACTACCAATTAGACAATAATTTAGGAAAAGGAGATTTTGAATCTGAAGAAAGGGATTACATTTTCAGCTGCTGAGTCTGCTGAGTAAAATGAGAGATTATTCACAGCATTTGTGTTTTTCATGAAGAATGATGTCAGTGTCCAGCAGAGGGCAACAATGGATCAACGTGTCCTCACAGTAATGTGTCTTTTGTTTCACATGACCCTAACACTCATTTTCTTTAGCTCTATGTTCATTTGTTAAAATTAGCATAGATATTTTTTATGCATTTTCTTTAGTCTAATATTGTTTGTTGTCTCTTTGCAGCTGGAAACATTCCTATGTCTCTGTTTTTGCTTTCTCACTTCTACGTCGTCTCTCAGAACATTTAGTAGATATTCATTCAGTTATAAAACAACTTGCTCGTTTATATGTTTAAAATTTTACTCCGTTTTGTAAGGAGGGATTCAGAAACTGAGATGAAAAAACATGCATAAATACTTTTTTAATACCTTCAAGTGAAGGACTCTTCATAAACACACTAAAGTAATCCTATCAGCATGTCATTGAACTGCAGTCAAGGATTTACGAAAGGTCTAATCTGAGAGCCATGTACAGAATATACATTCCAATTAAAATGATTTTTCTTTGCCCTCACAGCAATGAAAATATGATTTTTTACTAAATAGTGTAGCCCTGTTTTATTGTATCCTGATTCCAGAAGCAATATAAATCCTCCCAAAACGACACTGCTGTGCTGGAGGTGGAGTAAAACATTTCAGTTTGCAGATCTGGGAAAATTACATGAATATTCAAAAGTAGTACACAGTAAATTACATGGATCATACTATAAACTGCTATTAAAGCTGACTTTTAAATGTGAAATGGTAGCACAAATTGTGATGTTTTAGTTTTTATTGAAGGGTTATAGCGATCCAACCATCTGCCTTGGTGTTACTGCAAAACCTTGAGGAAATATTACTGAGAAAAGGTTGTTTTTTTCATTTTGAGAATAAAGCTGAATTGTTAAAACAAAGTCAAACTTTCAGAGAAAATAAAAAAAATAAAAAAATAAAAAAGAATCAGGAAAATGAGTTTAATCTGCAAAATGGTTACCATGGTAGTGTCTACAATCAAGGCTGTTATTTTAGAATAAAATTCAAAGATTCAAAGAGTTTATTGAGAAAGGAGTTTCCCTGTAAAATAAAATTCTTACTTTGTTATTTACATTGAATGCCATGAATATTTACAGTGAAAAAGAAAAGCCTTATTTGAGGAGAAGAACATGCAAAAGCAGTACACATAAAAATACAAACTATAAGTAATCTATGTACATAAATGTGCATTGTGCTGCATAAACTGCTGCGCAACATTCAGCATTGGATGATTGTGCCTTACTGGCATGAAGTAGAAAGATATATTTGCAATACTGAATAAAAAAAAAAGGTGCAAAACACAGTAAACAGTATTACGGTTACCGTGGTGTTGACAGTGTGAACAGTCATTATGTGAAAATGTGTTTCAGACTCATGTCCACTGTGAACTGTTAAGTCGTCTGATGACAGAGGGAAAGGAAGGGATTTTGAATCTTCTTGTCCTGCATTTCACACTTCTGTACCTCTGGCCTGAGAGGAGGAGAGTGAACAGTCCATGTTGTGCGTGGGTGGGGTCTTTGATGAAGGCTGATGCTCTGCAGAGAAATAAGGGGAGTTCTGGTGATCTTAGACACAGTCCTCGCCACTCTCTGTAGGCGCTTGCATCCGCAACAGTAGAGCTGCCGTACCACACGGTGATGCAGCTGGTCAGCATGGACTCAACGATGCAGCTGTTGAAGTTGCTGAGGATCTTCACAGATACGTCAAACCTCCTCACCCCCTCAGAAAGTACAGCCACTGCTGAGCCTTCTTCACCCGCTGTGTGTTGTTGGGTGTCCAGGTGAGGTCCTTGCTGATGTGGACCCCCAAGATATTTGAAGCTGCTCACCTTCTCCACTTCCAGCAGTGGCTGATGAAGGTTCCTCTCCTTCCTCCTGTCCACTATCGTCTCCTTTTGTTGTCCTTGCACCATGTCCCCAGCATGGCCAACTCTCTCCTGCAGGCTGCTTTGTCCCTGCTGCCAGTGATGCATTCAATCACAGCGGTGTCCTCTGCAAATTTCAGGATGATGTTGTCTTTGTAAACATTTCAACTTAATTCTCTAAAAGTAAAAAGATGGTAAATCACCAAGTTATTTGTTCTTACCTCAACCTGGCCATAACACTAAAGCTTTTAAAACTGCTCATGCTTGAATGCCATCCCTTCTTTTAGCTTGTTTTTTACCTCATAGTGATAATTTTTGCCCTAAGTTTCCACATTTTCAGGATACAATTAGACAGCTTCCAAATTAACAAGTGCGTAAAAGGCAAAGGTCAATTATAATTGTTCAGTGTGTGATGTAACACACAGTCTGGATTAAAGAATCAGAGATATGATCCCTGACACTTCTGCTGTAAATCAGTAATCTGCTGTAAATTTTTAATCCAACTTCCTCCCTCTGTTAGCTTGCCAGTGCTCAAGGGCATAGCATAACTGCAGTTTATGGCTGTTAGGTTTTGGTTTATTGCACTGCTAATCAGATTGAAGTAATGAATGTCTGACTCTTCCATAACCTCCATCATCTTCTGTCTGTTTGTCGACCTTTTTATGCTTATCTGCTCCTTAATGAGTGGGTAATCTGCATTAAATGCTAGTTCAGTTTGTTTCCATACCTGAAGCATCGTAAAGGACAGCAAAATGGATAATTTTCCTCTACATTTATCAGATTGCAGCAAGCAGACACACTCTTTGATGCACATAAACTCACTCCCTTTGCTTGAACAGTCAGACACAAAAGTCACTATTCCTCTGATGAGCTGCAGGATCGCTCCTCAGAGTAAAAACACACAAACAGCTAACTTCTTGCAAATACAAAGAGGTGTTATTTCAATTCTACCTTTTTAGTGAGGATGTGATCAAATTGTTAGCATCACAAAATCAAATGTTTCAATATCACATACTGAAAAGCAAGAGTTGCTATCATGTAAAATAGAAAATGACAGCATGAGAGTTTATGCCCTGTTTTGATAAAGGATCTTTTTTACCCTTTGTATGTCACTCTTTAGATTTCCAAATGATCCTTTACTCTAGTGATGTTACTGTATGGATGACTGAGTAGTTCATCACTTTAATTGTCAGGGAAACATCTCATTAAAATAGAAAAAATGAAAAAGACGAGCTGCCTGGAGGATGAATATCACTGATGCTCTGATTTTTCCTCATAAAACTGATTTTAGCTGTTCAATAACAAGTCTTTAGACAGATGAGCTGATGAATTACATGTTAATTGGACACCATGGCTCCGAAAAATGAATCCAAACCTTGGTAATCTGACAGTCTGTTAACATGATCAACAGATTAGATAAATAGAAAGATACTAATGTCCATTAATTTGGACTAAAGCAAAAAACAAAAACAAAAAAACAAACAAAAAAACAGCCTAAAACAGCTGTTTACATGGCTTTGAATAGTAGACATAATGGTATTTGTTTGTCTTCTATCTATAATACATTTAATGTGTTAAATTAGAATAAATGATTACTTTGATTACCGGTATTTAAGCTTTTAGTTTTCAAAAGCAGAAGCAAAATGTTTATGTTGATTTTGACTACACTGTCATCTGAATTTCCTACATTTTTTTGAAAAAGCTTGATGACACAATTAGCATTGTTTTCTTAGCATTACTCAACAAGGCTTTAATATGCTTCTAATCCTTCATGACTGACTGAGTTTTTTTTTATGCTGTGTGAGAGTCTTTTTATTCACTACAATGGTATCATAAAACACAAGAAGCAAACATCTGAAATGGCAATATCTCACATTTATTAATCATTTAGCGTTAGCCCACAAAGTTTCAGGAAAGAAGGATAATGTTATGTAAAACCCCAGCTATTGTCGATGTGCCTTTTCAGGACATTGGTTTTCTGATGTGGCTCATACAGGACTTAAAATGGGATCAAACACCAATTTATGCACCAATATCGGAAATTGACAAGAGAAAAGGAAAAGGAAGAAAAATAAAAATATAAAAAGGGGGCAAACCTAACCAAGTCTGGAATTATTTCTTTTTTCTTTTTTCTTTAATTTAATACACATCCAAGGAAAACTGGATGGGCCACATATGAGAGGACACAAATTAGAAAGTGTCAGACAAGAAATACTGAAAAAACATCTGTAAGAGGACGCATCATAAAAAACAAACAAACAAAAAAAAAACAGAGATGCAACCATCAGTCAACATTTGCCTTGCTTTTATGTAACACATCATTGACAGGAAGGTGAACTTAAAAAAAACGGTCAGATGTGGTGGGAATATTACATAAGTAGTACAAATACATATACAATTGTACATGCTGCTCAGAGTTGAAAAGTACAAGGGCAAATCTCTGTGGAGCTGCTTTGACCTGAAACCAGGATGAACTGGATTTTAGAATAATACCCTCACAAATCAGACTGTTTCTTCTCTTTGATCTCATTTTTATAATTCTAATAGTTACTATTTTCAGCAGCATTTCTGAGGGTTGCATTTGGACATAAGAAAAAAAGAGAAACAGAGCAGACAAGTCATACTTGGAAAATACAATGCATTTACAAAACAAAAAAAAATTATACACTGTAAACCTAGATGTCCTTAATATTAATTTAAAATGGCATAGGTCTCATAGAACTCTGCCTATGTTGGCTTGGGCCATGTAGAAGTCAGCCAGCTGTAATGATGGGTTATTCCTAGAGTAAATACCCACAGACCCACACAAAACAATGAATAAATTCTAAAAGCTTCAGCGGACAGAACAGCTTCATTTTCTACATTATGAACTAAAAGAAATGTAAAATGTTGAATTTAAAATCCAAATATGTTGTTTTTAAGCAACAACTTGCTGGTTACATCTCATAAGATGAGAGACGAATAAACATCTGTTTTTAAAATTCTTTATTCAGAAGTTCGCCGAAATGGTTAAACTGGACTTGGAAACAAATAAATGAATATAGTACATTTTTCCTTTACTTCAAACTATTACCTTAATAAAAAATGTGCCTGAAGTAAGCTCAGCAGGTTGTTATAAAGGTTCAGGTAACTTGTTTGTAGGAATCTTATTATTTCTTCTGTTAAATAAATAAATAAATTTATTTTTTCAGGAACAAATGAAACATTTGGGGACAGTTTAATATCAAGATTCAGTTTGGCCCATTTAGTGTCAGCGTTTTGCATACTCAGAGGACATTTAAAGATTCTCCACTAAATCAAAATATGTTTAGTGCTGCAATTTTGTGTTTTTTTTGTTACTTTCTCACACAGATGAGTTATACAAAAAACAAATAAAAAATAAGAAACGGATAACTGCTGCAACAGACGTTAATAACAACATACTGGTTTCACAGTATTCATGACCACTCTTTCACGTCACACAAGTTTATAAGTTGATGCATTCACTCAGTGAAAGGAAAAAGAGATTGACAGCTCAAACAGGCCTTTCTAAAAATGATCAGATTCTTAAATTATTTACTAGGTTTATACAGTTTTCCCTTAATGTTATTATGAATTACCCTAAAGTTAATCTTACTCCTCCAGACCACTCTTATCACGTTTCCTTATACAAGATTTGCTCATCCATCCATCCATCCATCCATCCTTCCATCCATCCATCCATCCATCCATCCATTATCTTTACCTGTAAACAATAGAGGGGTAGATTAACAGTTTATCACAGGGCCACTGTAAAAAAAATATACGATGAAATGTGGGAAAAAAAACAAAAACAAACCATACTAAACCAAAACAAAACAAAACTTGTTTCCTGAAGAGAGTAAAAGTTACAGTTACAGTTTAAATCCATAACTCTAATTTTACATCTTTTTTCTGTATTTGGCAGTACATCAGATAGTTTTATTGCCCTGTTTCTTTTTTCTAATGAATTCTTTTGATAAATGCCACATGGTGGGGTGGTTATTGGTGTTGTTTTACAGGAAGAAGGTTTCCAGTTCAAACCATGGGTAGAGTCTTTTTGTGTACAATGATCATCTTCTCTCCAGTCTGATTTCCTCTTCCATTAACATATTGGTTAGGCTAACTGGTAATTCTACATTTATAACAGGTGTTATTACTTGTTTGTTGCATATTGGCCCTGTGATGGACAAGCAACATAGTAAGTACGTTTTCCAAATGTTTTCCTTTGGCCTTCACTGTATTTATTCTTTGGCAAACTTAACATTGAGTAGAAAAACATTGAATTATACCACATACAATGTTTTTGTGTGTTTACACCAGCGCCTCCATAGGACAGTTTTTTGAATTTCCAAACGTTTTTACCCCGTCATATTTGGTGATGGCACAGAATCTCATGTAAAATGTTTTTTTCTACAAAGACAGGACTAATCAGCTGAAGTGTACTGCACGTGTTATTCTGGAGGAGGGACTGGGTTGGATTGCTGCTCTAAATCAAGCCAGGGTCTTTTAATGAAAAGAGTTGTGGGTACATCCAGGATACAAAATACACACATACAGATAAGAATGACAGAGCTGATGATGGTGTATGAGCTGCTGAGCATAAGTAGCAAACAAAGATGCATTACCTGACAGATGAAAGCAAATAAGAAGGGAGTTTCCAGACCAGTGATCCTTGGTTCTTTTAGGGATTGTAGGAAACAATCTTGAGATGATTGATCATTTGTCAGAACTGATGCCTGCATTAATGAGTTCTGTTTATCACAGCATGGAAACAATCCATGTAATTATAAGTGGTCAGAGGTGATTGTCCCCCGGTGATCTCATTTGAAAAGGGTGATAATTAAATGGATCATAACCAGCATCTTATAAAAGGTGTATCTGTCCAGTGACAATATCTGTGTAATTGCTTCACATCAGCCAAGCATTTGTTCCAGAAATATCCTTGATGCGACAGCAAGTTATAAACACAGCAAATTTAATTAAGTTAAGACATCGAAGAAAAGTCAGATTTTATGTAAACTGAATACAAATTCCTTGATAAATTAATTCATTCTTGTTTTATGCCGCTTATCCCTGCCAGACAAATTCACCGTTAAAGCAATTCAGAACACAAACACAACATTGCTCTTTTAAGGTTTTATTTTTCATGTCCAGCAATAAGAATTTCTGTTTCTTCTTTACCTCCACAGCAATGCACAACAGTGCAAGCCACATGTCTGTAAAAGCAATTGCAAAAACAATTTCTTCTTCTCAGTCGGAAGAGAAGTGAAAAAGATCTCTGGAGAAGAATGACATTAGCTATGTTCTTTTGGAGAGCTGAAGATGACAATTATTGTCCTGTGCATGATGCCTCACAAACATACCCAGATCTAGTGTTTTTGCACATTGGAGACACGGCTACAAATATAATGAATTAGCTACATTACAACATTTTTTTCATATCTAACCAACTAAAATACTGAAAAATGTTATTATATTGTTTGACATCTAATGTTATTAAACTAGAATTTCGACTGGGAATATTGAGTGTGTATTTTTTAATAAAAAATTGATTTTAAAATTGTAAAGCAAAAAAAATATCCAGATTTTTTATTAGATTTTCCCACCCCTAGTAGCCATAGTGCTTTTCAAAAGGCTTGTGATATCACTATAAATATCTGAATGTCTGATCAGGGGAAATTCCTCTACGCCAGAATAGAGCATGATCTGGAGAAAGAAAGCTGCCTCATCTGCTGTATCTAGGACTGAATTTCCGTTTTCCGATATGAGCAGACGCTTCTGATAACAGTATTTTGTTCTTCAGCGCAAAAAGCATGGTGCAACAGTCAAAAAGGACTTCACCAGTGTGGATATTGAGGTTTTATTGCAGTAATTTTCAAACTAATTTTTCAAACGACTCCCCAGATGGTTCCGTGTAACAAATGATCCGATGGATGAGTTATAGTTTATGATAAAGCCATCTGAAGAGCAGAACAGAAAATTTTGGCCCATGCTGTCTTATCTTGACCAAAATTAAATTGTGGATTGTGAGATATTTCATGGTATTTCAGGCAATACATTGTATTTTAAATGTTTTCAGACTTCTAACAAACAGCACTCATTTAATACAGCCTTTTGTCTCCAGTGTGAAGTTTTTGTGACTGTTCTTGTCACTGTTTGACTGGTTGGAACTTAAAGGTGCAATGCACAACAAAATCAAAGAAGGATGACAGAAAAATTTGATCCATTAAAATGATTGTGTTTCTATTAGTACTGTATCTAATCACTGAAATGTTTTAATCGACTGCTTTAAGCTGAACTTTTGATTTGCAGCCTGAAACATGCTGACTGAAATTGTTTTAGCCGACTGGTAGTTTTGAGAGCACGTAATAAAGATTACCGTGTCATAACCACCAGTAATAACAATTACTTTACTAAAATAGGATGTTTGATATTGACTTTTTAAAAAAAAAAAAAAAAAAAAAAAAACAATATTCAAAATACTGATTTTGTTCAACTTTTAATTTCTGATAGTGATATAAACCAATACCAATATCTGTTATGATGTGATGTTTCCTTGTTTCAGGTTCCTGTTTTATATTGTAGTTTTTCCCTGTTTCCTATGTAGCCTTTGTTCTTGTTAGTTAGATTATCTGGTCTCGTTGGTGTCTTGTTAGGTTCTATCAGTATTTCTAGCCCTCAGTTCAGTTGTGTTTTGCGGATTCATTGTGTTTGAGTTAGTCCCTGTGAAGAATAAATTCTCTAGATTCTGCATCCCTGCCTCTCTGCTCTGCATTTGGGTCGACACCTCAGCATCAACACCATGACAATATCTTTGCAACGAGTTGTGCTAAACAAACATGTCTGGAAAACTATACATGACATCTTTTATACCTTGTCATTTTGAATTTGAGGAGACTTAGCTGAAGAGTTTGATATATATTATGTACATGTTGTGTATAATTTATGCTAATAAAAAAGTAAAAATTGAAATTGATCTGTTATTGCATTTTAATGCCTATCAGCTGATAATATTGGCATTTTTAATATTATTATAAATCTCTGTAAAATGGCTTTTACAATTATTATTTATAAACATTCATTTTAAAATGGTTTAAGTATTCGTGTTCAAACCTAACCACAGCATTGGCTTCCCCTGTGACTTGTGACCTCTCTTTTGCCTTGCTGACCTACAGGAAGGTGGTTTTGGACTTGCCACTGTCACTCCTCTTCAATTTCATTTAATTTATTTGTAGTTAGTACACAATTTGTTGACGTACCTTATGTGTAGGGATTATTTGATTCCAATCCTCAGTTTCTGACTTTTGACTATTCTGGAACTTTTATGAGAGTTGCTGCTATAATTAATCACAGACTTGATTCTGAGTCACATTTTAACCTTCTGACTCAGAAATCCTCCTCATTAATCAATTGTCTTTGCTTCTTTTTACATATTTACATATGACTGGTCAACTGAGTGTGTGGATTTTATCTTTGACATTTATTACTTCATTAATTTTTATTTAAGTTGAGGTTCTGCTTCTAGAAAATCTGCAGCCCTTTAAATACATCACTTGTGAAACCTTAACACTAAAACAACAAATGTGACATAAATTAAACAATAGAAACACTTATATGAAGAGTGAGGGATTTTTTTTAATCATGTGGGAAGACTTGCAATGATAAATATGTAAATACTGTGAATTTATATATTATGAATGCCTTTGAAATCTTAACACCAACTTTCAACATGAACATGTTTAACTATAGAAAGTTAAGTTTGTATGTTTTATTTATGTATACTTTCATATTTCATTTACATCAGTTAAACCAGGAGGATTGTGAGCTAAAAGAGTTTTTTGTAGATTTATTTATTCATTATTTTTTTTGGTTCATTTTAGGGTTCAGTCAATAATAGAAATGAAAAATATATAGAATTTATGTATGCATGATGTTGTTAACAGACAAAATTACGCAATTCAATTCAATTCAATTCAGTTCAGTTCAATTCGATTCAGTTCAGTTTCAGCTTTATTTTATATATATTATTTGTATACTTCACAACAACGGCATCTCAGACCACTTTACAGACACATCAGTATGAGCTATCTCCAAACCTGGACATGAAAGGGCCAAGTGGAGAGGAAAAAACTCCTTTTTAACAGGAAAGAAAGACCTCTGGCAGAACCCGACTCAGGGAGGGTGGTCATCTGCCTTAACCGTTGGGGGTGGCAAGGACAAGTAAGAGAGACCAACATGCACTGCAACCTTTAGCCTGGAAAACCTGCGGAGAGAGAACTAATATGTTAATAATGTCAGTACTGTAAAAAATAAGTTATTCACAGTCTTGCACTTTTAATAACATCTTTTAATGTTCTGCAGAAGTTTTTTTTTGTTTTTTTTAAATCTTAAAATAAGGTCTTAACTTAGACCTACTTTACCTTATTACTATTTAAATGGTGTTTTTTTTTTAATTAATGTTATTCTGTCATAATCGCCTCCCTTGTGGTTCAATTTTTCAGTTTTTTTGCAAGCTACAAAAAGGTTAAAATGTTATTGTTTTTTTTTTTATCAGCGTTCATCATTTTGGGGAGAAATTTTGATCGTGGTATGAATGTGCAGCTCATAGGAAGAAGGTTACAACACACACACACACACAGTTTTGCAAGAGAACTGATTTATGTTAATTATTTTTCAGTCTTATTTAGACCATGGCTATGTCCATGAAACAAGAAGAAGAACAACAAACTTCCTGCATACCAGACAAAAAGCATTGAACTAAAAATGTTCGAGTTGCTGACGGCCAAAAATATAATTTTCTCTCCTGATATTAATTCCTCGTTTGTTTATATTCTATATGCCCCCTCCCCCACCTCCACACACACACACACACACCCTTTCCCATTTTTTCATATACAATTTAATCTTAATTTCACAAATTTCAGTTAATTGGGATATTTAGAGCTGAAAAAGTTATTGCACCAACAGAAATAGTCTGAGAAGATTATTTTACAATTTCTAAGAGAAATTCTGTCCAAACATAAAACTGAGTGTTTGCTCCTATTTATGAAGATGCACAATTATGTCAATCTGATGTTGTTCATTTAGGTTTGACATTGTGTCAATCTCCACATAGATAAGCAATCATTTTAATCTAAATGAAAGAAAAAGACTGATTTGCTATTAAATTATGAATGTGATAAGGCATCTAGTTATTATATTATTGATGCATTTGATAAAAGAACTGCTGCTCTCCTGAAAGTGGTTTTCTAATTAAGTCAAAGATCAATCATCTCCAGCAGTGTTGGCCATGTGAGGGTGGTCGGGGTTTGGTTTGATGGGAAGGTGTTGACTTCTTCCTGTTTCAAGCTTTTATTAGATTTGCCCATGAAAACTTATTACAGAAGTGAAAAATGTTCGAGGAATATTCCAGACATAAGTGTCAGCTTGTCCACCGTCTCCTCTCTCACTGACTACCTGACAGGTAGAGTGTCCTGCCCCTCTCCCCGTTTACATTATACACCACAGACCTCCAGCTAAACACAAGTACGTGCCATCTGCAAAAGCTCTCCGAGGACTCTGCAGTGGCAAGGAGTATAAGTAGTGCTGGACAGAAGGGGGAGGACAGGCAGGTGGTGGACCGTTTTGCAGAGTGGGCTGGTGAAAATCACATGATGCTGAATGTGGATAAAGCCAGAGAGAAGTAAGACAGCTCCACTGTCTCTTTGCATCCTGGGAAGGAAGGAACATTGACACAGTGAAGAAAAACAAGTATCTTGGAGTGAACATCGACAGCAGATTGGACTATAAGACCAACAGCCTGATGGCTTTGCACAAGAAGGTGACGAGCCTATATTTCCTGAGGAAGCTCACGTCCGTCAATGTATGCAGCAGAATGTTGGAGATGTTTTACCAGTGTCCTGTTCTTCACCGTGGACTGCTTGGGAGCAGCATAGGATTCAACAAACCCAACAAGAAAGCTGGCTTTGCAATTGGCTGCAGATGATAAATATTGTGTTATGTGGTAGAGCTGAGGACTGCAGACAAACTGTTATCCATCGTTGATAACCCAGACCATCCTCTCCAGCGGTGGACAGAGAGCAGAGCTTCCTCTCCAGGAGACTCATTCAGCTTTGCTGTCTCAGCGTAACCTGAAATCCCACCTGCCACAGGCCATGGCATTTAAAACAGTTCTTCCCTGCCAGACAGAGACGCTGGACTCTCTGGCCCAAAAACAAACTTTCATTTGATGTCTTCATGAAGCAATGTGACTAAAAGAACCCCATCTACAATAAATAATCTTTCACAACATGTTTAAAATATAATAGAAACAGTCAACGTGATGCTTTATGTATCCTAACTTAATTATTTAATAAGTTAGGATTTCTGTGAAAAATGTTCCCATGTGCATCTAGCAGTTACTCAGGGTAAACATCAGTGTTATGGATTGATGCCTCAGGTTTACACCTCATGCCTCATCTATGTTAAACTTAATACAAAGGAAGAATCTGATTGACATGTTCTCTCTTCAAGGCAAAAAAAAAAAAATGGATTAGCAAGTCATTTGTGACCTCTATAAACCCCCAAATGATAGCTTAAGCATATAAAAACACCCTTAATTGAATTTCCCGATTCAAGGTGCATCTTTGCATACAAAATATAGTCTGGAGACTTCAAGGGCAATGCCTTTTGTAATCACATCACCTGAACACAGCTTAAAAGATCCACTGACATATGGAAGCAAACACCGCTGTTGAAACAAATCTGTGCAGAACGTCACACAACATATCTTTGCTGTGGAATTAACTTTAAGCATAAAGCACCCTTTAGACTGGAAACCATACAAGGTGTAGTTTCTCCTTCAACAATGTGATAAAAGTAAGCATTACAACATTATAGTGGCTTGTTTGCAAGAGAAAGTCAGTAAAGAGTGAATTGTGTCCTGCTCAGCAGGATATGTGCATACCGCAGTAAGGTGTTGTTATCCACAATAAAGAGGCTCCATGCTAATGCAGTCCAATATATTAAATAAAATGCACAAATTAAAATGGAACCATTTTCTGTGTCCACTAAAGCTAGACGGCTGAAAATAACTAGATTTTCTGTAACCTGTGATTAAACCTTTTACATGGTTTCTGGTAAGAAGATGCTTCTATTATAAGGTTAGTGGAAGGTTGTGGTTTTAATAATGACTGAGGGGATGCATTGTGACCTAATATATAATACATAATACATATAATACATCCATTTAACTACTGTGTACATATAATTTCTTTTAAGTGATACCTGCAGTATTTTTCTTGTCCTTCGAACCTAATCCTCTCCTGCAAGTTACATCAGTATGACTTCCTTCCTGTTTGTTTCCTCTTCTCACCTGCTGTCACTTGTCTACTACCAGGAACTGTTGCTAAGAAAACTGAGTTATAGAAGAAGACACAAGTGAACAGAAGTAGAACAGTTGTTTACCCACATCTTTATCACAGTCCACTTCTGTAATCAGCAAAGTCAACAAAGCAAACTTGCAAACGGATGTGAACTTGTCTTACATAGTTAAAGCAGGTGTTAAAAAGTCAATCATGACATAATGAAAAAAGTCATCTCCCAAACAGGACTTCAGTGAGGTAACTACAGTCTCAGATGATCTGCAGAACTTGACTAAACCAAAATGAAGAATTAGAGTGTGAAAATCTTTTCACACCCTTGCTAATTCTGTATGAATCCAGACAGCAAGCCATCACAAGTCACCTGGAGCAGTGTCCCTTAAATAGATGAGGCCATAGGGAACATGTTTAGTCATGATGTACATTTGGAGAAAGCCAGACACAGCACTTCCTCACAAACACTGCATGCAAACTGCCAAGTAGTGAAGGGGTGATGATTTGAGCTTTTTATGAAGCTAGGACATGGACACCTTGGACTTCACAGGTTGTCTGTGAACTCTGTTTACAAAGGTTCCTTTACAATTAAATGTAAGGCAAAATGTCTGACAGATGAAGCTTCGTTGAATTTTTTGTCATCCTGAAGAACATGGGCTCCAAGCTCACCAGCAAATTTACAAGGGAATGCCAATAACTACAACAGCCCAGTGACAATCTTGACTTTAGCCAAATACTGTGAAAGGATCTGAACACAGCGAGGTATGCAAGAAAGACTGCAAACCTCAGAAAACTGAAGTGGCATTGCAAAACAAATGGGTTTAAGTTTCTCCACAATGACACGAGACGTTGATTAAGCCATCAAGAAAACAATTAATTGAAGTTATCGCTGCTCATTAACCTACAAGCCTGAGAATGATGGGTTTTGCAGAAACAGCTTCTGCATTTTGGTTCAGTTTTGTAAAAAAAAAAAAAAAAAAAAAAAAAAAAATCCTGTTGTACAATACTGTGTATTATTGGTTGTCTATCCAAATTTTAAAGCCTGGTGAGGACCAGGTCATTAAAAAAACAAGAAGTAATGATTTGAATGGTAAAAAGACTTACTTTCTTTTTCAATAAGATGTCTGTAATTATATAGAACAAAAGGTATGAGAAACAATTGGATCCTTCTTAAACAGAACAAAATGTATTTTCTTTGTTTCTGGAAGTGGTAAAACGTGTTTGTGTTGGAGAAAAAAAATCTCAAGATTTTTTTCCAAAAGTTAGTCAGCTTTGCCTTTCATTGTTATTTAGTATGAACTTTCATTTCATACATGGGTGGAGCAGACTCCTGCATTTTGGGGTTTTACAAAAGCCTTAGTGAATCAGAGTTAATCAGTTCTTACACAAAATATCTAAGTAAAATAGTTTGTACTCATGGAATGAACTGCGATAGTTTATCTGTAGGCCTCAGTCATTTAAAAAGGGAAAAAAGGAAATATTAACATTTACAAAGAGTTTATCAATTATATCTTGCTTGCAGTGTATTTTGCTTGGACATCAGCCACTGCTAGCTTTTGGGTGCCCTAAGCACAACTGCTTTGGACTCGGCCAGGGGGCAGCACCCCAATCTATTTTAAGCTTTTCTTTGACCAAATTGTGATAATTTACTATGAGATTTGTGTTTTACATTTGATGTGTGTATTGTTATTTGATGAAACTAGCAACTACTAATCTACACCAGAGAGCCCAAAGATAATATTCTCATGGTTTTCTATTGATTTAAATAATATCAGGCTGGTGGTGCTTGTCCTCTTGGTCGTGCAATTGCTTAACTTACTATTTTAAATATTCATTCATACATTCATTTCCCTAACTGCTTAGTCCAATTCAGGGATGCAGGGAAGCTGGAGCCTATCCCAGCAGTCTTTGGGTGAAAGGCAGGGTACACTCTGGACAGCTCGCCAGTCCATCGAAGGGCATTATTTTAAATACTTATTAGCAATTCCTTTCAGTCACAAAACAACAACTAAGCTACTGCAGAGATGAAAAGCCCATGCACCCAATGAAAATGCACCAAATCTTTTCAGTTTGTTATTCCAGGATTTAGAAGTGCAAATAATTATAAACCCCAAACTAAGGAAATATGTATATATTATATATAATATATATAAGAAAGGACAAGAAAGAATTAAAATGACTGTTTTTCTTCTTCTTCTTCTTCTTCTTCTTCTTCTTATCATTATTAATATTATTATTTTAAGTACCTTTGCATATTTGAATACATGCATGCATGTATGTTTGAGCTAACTGGCCTGAAAATGACACATTAATATCTAGATTGATGTCAGTACCTCTGAGGCAACTGCTATAAAGGCTGCGTGCAAAGGATTAATAATAACTATTAGAGGAGGTGGACTGGATGAGCAGCAGTGTTGGAAAGAGGTTTTAACAAATGGGAGGAGGTGGCAGTATGGGTCACGAGTTTCATAAATTAGCTAGGGATTAAGAATGAAGGAGATTAACTCGAAAGACAAATATTTAACAGTCGGGAGACTGAAAGCTAAAGGAATTTCAAAGCCTGTCCTGATAAAATTCCAATTAACACTATTTTATTCTTTTGCTTTGAACATGGTCTTTGTTCCATGTACAAAAAGATCTAAAATTAATCTAAACTGGCTGAAGTGAAGCTATGGGTGCTAATTGAAGATCTTTCTTTTTCCCTTCTCATCTCAGACCCCTTTGGGCTTTCTCTTTTCTCTAAGGAAAGCTGTGGAGCTAGATAGAATAACACCAGTATAATACCTGCAGATATGGGAGACGCACAGATACCTCTGAAGTGTTTTTTTGAGCCATCAAACTGCTGCAGGACTTTTCAGCTGGCAAAGAGACATTTGGCCGTTGTGACCCTGTTTGAATTTCCTCTTCAAGCTTAACTCAAGAAGAAGTGACAGACCTCTGTCTTAGATAAACTGAGAAGGAAAAGAAGTGCAGAGAGATGGACAGTTCTAAGATTCAAAGTGACATCAATTGATGGAAAAGGAAAGACAAAAATTTAATGGATGTCAAAACCAAGTTGAGGTGTCTAAATGAGGTCAGGAAACACTAAGCAAGGCATTCCTCAAAGCGTGGCCAGGAACAGCATGACATATATTTGTTACGGACAGAGTGCAGAAGGCAAATGAAGAAGCATGAAAATATTCAATTAATTTTGCTCTTTTTTCACACAAACACCACAATGAAAAAAATAATACAACTTAGAAAACAACCTTTCAAAAATTACCCCCCCCCCCCCCCCCCCCCCCCGCCCTTCCCCTCCCAAAAGAAAAAAGAATACAATACAATACAATACATCCAAATTTGACATTATTCAGTGTGTTTTCTGAAGAATGTTTTCTGTTGTTGCCTTTTGATAAAAATGGTTGCTTTTAACTTAGTAAATGATATGAAATCAGACTTACAGTTAAGGTTTTAATTATGTGTGCATACACTGGAAATGATACAAGTGTGTGTCTCACAACAAAGTCACAACAAAGCACAAATGCTATTTGTAGGAATTCATTCATTCATTCATTCATTCATTCATTCATTTTCTGAACCGCTTAATCCAATTCAGGGTCGCAGGGAAGCTGGAGCCTATCCCAGCTGGCTTTGGGCGATGCCAGTCCATCGCAGACTATTTGTAGGAAATAATTTTTCTAAAAGGCATTTCAGTGAATCTGTCAATGACCTGTACATGAACTAATGGTGGGACCATTAGTGTATGGCAGATTAACACAGTCCACTTGCCTACAATATAATCTCTGAAAAATCATGGGAGTTCATTGGAACAAACTAAAAAGACTTAACAGAATCTGTATGTTTCATGTTGTTGAATAATATAAGCTGCTTTTTATTTTGTTTGCACCTGTCACACAGCAGACAGGACTGAGACGGCAGTGATTGAGCCCATGTGAGGCAAAAAAATAGCCTTTTAGAGATGACAAAAACTACATGTTTCTCACATGCCATAATGTGCTGGGTATAATCCCACTGGTTTACCAACAAGTTTATAGAAATGTAATATTTTCAGCTGTTTCTTACGAGAATATAACCTCTGGCATTTAAACATGGTAAATGCCACATTGTATATCTAAAATGTTCTGGCCAGTTTGATGTGAGTGGGATGGTTTATTAGTGATGATTCTAAAGTGATAAAGTGTGATTGATACTAAAAACACATGCTTTGATATGCTTTAGAATCAGTGTCCATATTAAATGATCAGTATTTTGCCAATCAGGGGTGAATATGTACAGTTATAGTGTATCTCTAACTGGAATACAGTCAGAAGTAACAAGGATCTCATATAAATTACACCCTGTTGTTAGGAACTACTTTTTCTTTCACCTGCCATAAGGTGCAGCATAGCAGCAATAGCAGCATACCAGCTGTGCATGTGTGATGGAAGAAATAGAGGGGGTGTGGGAACATCACAAACCCCCTTAAATGTCTGAGAATCAATCATGACTCAGAATATAAGGACTGTTGTTAAGTCCATCCATCTGACTAGAGAACAACAATGGAATTAGCCATTTTTGTTCTTAAGGCAGGCTATAAACTTACTAGAAAACATTGGACTGTGTAGCACTGATGACTTTTGGGGAAAGTGAGTTTTATCTGTCAGCTTGGGGTATTTTTTTCTTTTGAAGTTCAAACAAGATGTACAAGATTAAATATGGTTCCAAAATAAGCAATAAATTAAGTAAAATGCTAAGACTGGGTATCAACTAAGTATTCAGTACTGGAATAAAGCTACCACTTAAGTTTTCTTTTCAAAATAGAGAAAAATAGATAAACAAAAAAAAAAAAAAAAACCGCTGAAAAATATTCCATTGAGGGATGCACACTGACATGGTGTTAGCAGTGTGGCAGCAAGACGTTTACTGGTTCGACTTTTGGCCAAGGAGTGTCTGCAAAAGGAGCCTTGATATGTGAAATTTGCATGTGTTTGCCATGTATGCGTTGGTTCTCACCAAGTACTTCAGCTTCCTTCCGCTGTCCATATTAGTGTCGTCGATGCTTGCTGAATTGGTATTGCATGAGAAGAAAGATCAATGGCATCGCACATCACTGGAAAATATGTTAACTTTGTTGTTGCTCACTATCATTCATATGACCCCATAAAATCCAGAGAAATATTAAAATGAAATATTTTTAAATAGCAGAACATCATCTCTAGAATGCATTTTTAACAGAATAATGAAGCCATTAATTCATATCAGAAAAAGAGCTGTGCAGATTCAGAGACAGGAACATCTGGCTCATGGAGGATTTGTACAAAAAAAGCATTAAAATGTGATGGGCTGTGGGTTAGGAGGAGGCCTGAGATAACCCCCTTTTAGCAACCAGAGGTCCAATGCTTACAAAACTATTTGTTTTATGCTCTTTTTTATATTACATAACAACAGTCACCTATAATTACACCAAAATTAACTGTATAATCTTGATTATCAGTAGATATTGTGCACAAACTGTTTCTGTAACTTGGATCAGGATGTGCTCCATCTAAGTTCAGAATATTAAAACACATGGAGGGATGAATGTGATTCATGAGGAAAACACACATATGACCTACCTATAATTAAAGTGACTTACTATGTAAATTTAATACATAACGCTTCATATTTGAGATTGAACTACACATTGGCAGTTTTACTCCCACACTGACCAGTGAAGTTAGACTCTACCATCTATATGCCCTTTATTCAAGTGTTATTTTGTTGAATAAGAGGAAGAAAATTATTCCTTATTTTCCCTCCAGTGTCCAAATGGATGGTGGTGCTGAATAGCCTCAAGGTTTTCCTAAGAAATTGTATTCTCAGAAGCAATGAGAACAAATGGAAAACTCAAAAACATAATGGCACACCATGTCATCTCTATTCATAAGGAACATTGTTCATTTTGTGACTGAATAAATAAACAAAACAATACACTAAGAGTGCCAGAATATTTTTTCTCCTACTGATTCAAAGTGTTTAAAACCAGCTGCAGAATTCTAATCATTAGTTGGTTGCATTGCATGCACGTGCATGTGTGAACACTTGATGCTAACTTGTTCAATTATAATCAGTCTAGGCTGAAGTTTCCCCTCGTCTTGGAGAGGAATCAATGGTATTACACATGTTAGTGTGTGGGGAAAACCCCTGGAACAGGAAAGTTTAACTGAGCAGGCAGCAGTAGCCTTACCTTATTGAAAAATTACATTTTGCAAGTATAAAAATAAAAGCATATAAAAAATGTGCATCTAAAAAATTTACATATTTCAAGCTGTAATAACCTAACCAGTTACTGGATAATAAATTATCACACAAAGGGTTTAAGTCTGAAATTGAAAGGTGATCTGCTTTTTTAGAAAATAAATAAATAAAATTTCAAGTTCAATATGCACCCACATCTGGCAAAACCAGTTATATATCACAACTTGAAATATTGGTGTTCAGTAGCCTGGCAGATGCTAGTCAGTATCTTTAAAGCTCCGTAATTAAAATGCTGCAGCTTATTTGTTTAAACCCTGCAAAAAAAAAAACAAAAAAAAACCCCCAAAAAAATAGAAGAAGTGCAGCTGTTGCCCCCATTTTCAGACTCTTTGCTCGAGGTTACATTTGAATTTCAGTGAGGTGCAGGCTTTCATGCATGAACTTTATCATTTAGTTGGAATTAACTCGCTGTCACCTCCTCCTGTGCTCATTTCGTTGTTCATTTCAAAGGTAATAGCAGCACACTCATCAAATCGTCAACTTCTTCCAACAAAATTCCTGATGTCTACATATCTTTGAACTACAAATGTACCTATTAGAACACAAAATACCTGCGTTAAGAGTATTCCACACTGTAAAGCTTGATGCCATGTCAGTTAGTGTAAAGTCATGCAAATGCATCTAATGATTCATGCACTTGGATCCTTTTGTGAAAAGTGCTGTGCTCTACCGGTGCTTGTACTTTTCTGTTTCTTATATCTTTGGTTCAGTCTTTATCGTTTATATAAGATTGAGGTATATGTGATTAAACTAGATTCCCCGTCAACATGTGGATAATTTAGTTGAAATTATCCATTCTAACGTTTTTTTCAGTTGTAGTTCTCAATGATGTCTTTCAGCATTTATTTGGTTTGTTTGCAGATTATGTTGTTTTATGGATGACAAAGCTTAGAAGTGCATTTATGTGTTTGCTTCATAACTGTGTGAGCTATGATGCTTTGGGGTGACAGAACAAGAAAATGACCTGAGTCTGTCCTTAAAACAGCAACTGTTCCCAGACCTGGTCCAGTTTTATCAGGGTATATGTTATCTTGATGGAAACACCATCTGCACAAGTGTTCTTGTGCTCATGACATCTAGTTATGACATGGAAAAATGATTTCTGGTGTCTATCCATGGCTATTTTAAGGTAAGCATGTGGTAACTTCCTGTGCTCAGAAGGAGTGTATGTCTGGATTCTCTTTATGCACCACCCTGTCATTGTGCCTCATTATAAAACATTGTTATGCAGTTTGTTTTTTTTGTGCACCTATACAGACGTGTATAAAAACGAAAAAAAAACTCAGTGTTTCAAACCACAATGGAGACCTTGTCACGATCTCAGCCCTGTGAGCAGCATGTGAGTATGTCTTATGTTTATTTTTCATGCCTCCTGTTGTTGCTGTGTGCCAGATACCTCCAGAGGGTAGGATAGATGCTGAAAGTCAGCTCAGTCATATGAATATGATCCAAGGCATCAACATGTACATAGTCATCAGATACCCCACCGGAATAGTAAGCTGGTCACTGGAGGAGATAGCTACCAGTAGTGTCAAGCCACAGACACCCCCCACAATGCACAATGGGTAGAGCCCAAAGTCTGGCACCCTGAGCTTCTGTCAGAATAGGGGTGTGTGTACTGAGTGTCAAAGCTATATCCCAGGCAGAAACAAGGCACATCCATAAATATGTCAGGCATAATCTACCCCCCAAGTAACTTGGATTAACTGTTAAGAGTATGCCGCAGGCAGCCGGTAGGAAGGGGATATTTCATGGAAGACCAAGTCTTTTAATGGAATGTTCTAAAATGAAAAGAAAGTAGATCATGTAAAACACCCTCAGTATCTTAACAAGGCCAGATTGAAGAACAGCACAAATGCTCTAATCATGGTAACACAAGAGCAGGCCCTCAGCACCAGAACCACAGGGAACAATAGGTGTTAAACTGTGTAAAAAAAAAAAAAAAATCCAAAAATACCCTTGAGACCCTCCATTGCTGGGGTGCTCATTTTGAGATTCACATGACTGGAATAGTATTCACATGAATAGTATTCAGCACTTATTGTTGAAAACATTGGAATGGATATTATGTGAAGCTCCACTCTCAGAATGAAGCAGTTTCTGGGACAAAGGTATGATTACAAAAAAGAAAATACACTGAAAAGAATCTAAAAGACTGGGCATGAGATGATTGTGCTTTGTGAAACTCTCTTGTGTCTTCCTTGGCTGCTCTCATTATTTTCCATCTTGGAATTTGAGATAAAATCTTGAAAAAAAAAGGCAGATACTAAAAAGTGCAAACCACTGCTATTACCAAATTTAAGGGATTGAGGAGTTTTATTGAAGGGCTGTCCACGTCCCGTTTTCAGCAGATTAAATTTCACCTCAGATGTGGTATCTGATCTGATATTTGTAAATCTCATATAAAATGATTTTTGGCAAAGAAACATACATGTGGGAAGTTCAGTCTACTAAATTCAGAATATAAAAAAACACTATCAGCTGATTTTTTTTTTTTTTTTTTTTTTAGGGTGAGAGATTAAAAAGCTTCACCATGGAGTCGCTGGAGTCATGTGGCTTTTAAATAAATTAAACTGCACAGAACTCAGGATGGTGGAGGCAGTATATTCCACTGAAACATGCCATCTGACTCATGCTGAGGATGAATCAGTGACTATTGATTTTAACCTTTTTCTGCATCTTGATGAAGCTGCTTGTTGATCCTCTGAACTGATCACTGCAATGAGAGAAACTGCTTCAACAAAAGTCAGGCAGCACCAGCAAGAAGAGAGTGAGAACAGTAATACTGACTAAGACTGAGTTTAACTGAGCACAATGCAAAATGCTTACATGCACACGTCAGTTTTATTTCACTTCTGGTATTATGCGACAGGGAGGAAACATGGCACGTTAAACTCTGATCGGATTTTCTCCCACTTGTTCAGGCTCTCAAATAACCATCATGACTTCCATTAAAAATCCTCTTAAGCTTGCCTCAGCATCTTTGCCTGTGTGCTTTCAATTCTGAGTCAAGTGCAAGGAGAAAGCTCTAGGATAATGACATCTGGCCAAAGATATGGGAAATGCAGGCTTGCGTTTCCTGTCGTATGACAGCTTGTGCCAAAAGTATCACCTCTGTTATCCAAGATTCAGATGGCAAAGTCCCCATCCTCTGTCAGTCAGCTCTTAATTACGGTGCTACAGTAAATTGAGTTGATGAAATAGAAAGTGACTGGTGTTGGTGGCAGTCAGTGAGATTGCAAATTAGAAGGCTAAATGTTCTTGTTTTTTAATACAAACTCAGGTCTCAGGTCATTACAGGTCTAATCATCAGTTCTAATAGTGTGTGAGTTGTTTAAATGTGAGTTGTCAGTCATTTTCCCAGTAATACCATGCTTAAATGTCTCTCAAAGTCCTAACCAATTAATTAAAGCCTATAAGCAACAATGCGGTCCAAACATTTCTTGGAAAACACTTTAAATTAAACATAGAATTAGATGTATGAGAGATCAGCTGCTGAAGGAAATAAGGGAACAAGCAACTTTGCAGATCAAAATATTAGAATATGAGCAAACAGTGAACTTCATAAGCATGCTCTTAAATATAAGCATTTACATGAATATATATATATATATATATATATATATATATATATATATATATTCATGTAAATGCTTATATTTAAGAGCATGCTTATGAAGTTCACTGTTTGCTCATATATATATATATATATATAAATATATATATATATATATATAAATATATATATATATATGTATGTATATATATATATATATATATATATATATATATATATATATATACATATATATATATATATATATTTATATATATATATATATGTATATATATATATATATATATATATATATATATATATATATATATATGTATATATATATATATATGTATATATATATATATATATATATATATATATATATATATGTATATGTATATAGGTAGAGAGAGAGAGATGTATGTAGAGCGAGAGTGAGATCGTGATAGATTTAGATATATATCTTCTTTGGCTCTTAGATATAACAATAAGAACCGAATACATTTAATACAAGGTTACTTTGAGATAGGGGAAGTGATTCCATGAAGGCACCCGGGCGTGCTTGTCTGGAATGTAATATTATGATGAAGCTCGCTGATGGAATTAGCTTCTGCGAAATAAAGTGGAAGTAATCAACATCTCTCCTCATCCTCTCTAAGAGGATATAGTGCCTGACATGCTACCTCACACAACCATCCTTACAAGATAATTCTTATTGCACACCATCATATCTAGCCTTGTTGACTGGGGTCCATACCTTGAGATAAGTGAAGAAATATAGAAGCATCATGCTTTCCCTGGTCATACATCTAAATTCCTCTCCTGTTGATGACTAAGCTTTAACTGAATCAGAACATTTTGTGGTCAATTCATGCTTCAGATGCTTCTTTTGGAGTGTTTTTGTGGTTAATCACCTTGTCTGAGAACAGTATGCTGTCTAATTAGTACTTAAGAACAGTTGTAAACTTGATTCCAAAATTGTAAAGTTCACCTTAAAGGTTATAATACATTTTAGGTTCATTCTGACATCATTCAACAAGCCAAATATCCCTGACTTTTCTGACTCGTCTATGTACTGTGGGTGTCCAGAATTGTTCCTCAGGAGCTGTTGTCTTATACCTCTTAGAAGCAGAGCACCTGAAACAGATATATAGATAAACACAATGGAGAAAAACTTGGTAGCAAACTGCTGAGAGGAGTCATAATTTGAATCAAGTGTGTAAACATATGGAAATGTACTCGTAAACAAATACCAGAAAGAAATAAATTCCTCTTTATGCTTTACATGTAGAAGACCTCTTGAGAACGTATGCACGTCAAGCAGAAGTACCCAAGTCTGGTCCGTGAGATCTAAGAGCCTGCAACTTTAAGATGCAGCCCCTCTCTGACACACCTGAATCAAATGAATGTCACATAGCCAGGCATCTGCAGAGCTGAATTACATGCAGATGATGGAATTCACCAATTAGAGTCAGGGGTGATGGAGAAGTGATGCATCTAGAACTTGCAGGGATTGTAGTGCTTGAGGACTGGATTTGGGGACCCCCTGATGTAAACGGTTATTGATAACCTGGAAGCTTCACAACTTAGAAACTAATTATTTCATTCTATACTTGGCTGATACAAGCATACCATCTGTTTTAAGGTAGTGCAGGGACAAATCATAAAGAAGTCATAGCTTTTCTCACTAAAAAAAAGAAAAAATAAAACGAAACAAAACAGATGTTCTTTCCTTTGTGACTTTACTGAGCCAGTCAAGACTGTTTTTGCCACATCACGTCTAATCACATTTTTATGTGGATTTTTTAGAATTCTTTTACCCTTCTAGGTGTTTGGAGTCCATGGTTTATTCTTGCAGAACACTTGATGTGACAGCCCCTTATAAAATATTGATGTTAAATGATGGGAACCAGCTGCAAGTAAATTGCACACTGTACATCCACATGTTTCACTTTTGTACAAAAGGTATCAAATATAATATCTCAAAAACAAATGTTTGATCCTCTTTTTTTAGCTTCTACTCAGATGCAGAGCAGGGAACATACTTCAGGCTTGTGTGACCTGCAGGGCTGCTTGCATTGTTATGTAAATGGATTCCGTTAGAATTCCTGGCTTAAAGTGGTCTGTCATTCGATGGAAAGCCTTCTCATGACATTTGATACTGTAAGATCAAAACATTTATCGTATGAAATGCCACTAAAGAAGAATATGAAATGCTTAGATTTATAAAAACAAAGACCTATTTTTCTATAAAGTCATACTTCTTCTACACCTCAATTTACACCTGAGCCAGGAGTCCCAGGGGTAACGTAAACTACCGGGGATTATGCCGGGTCATTCACTTAAACGCCACTTTGCACAACAGCTACTTGAATTCTTCTCAAGATGCAAAAGAAACAACATATATGGAAATGCACACATGGGTCAGTGAATTCAGACAAAATTCATTAACAAGAAAGTCAAAAGTCAAACTGGTCTTGTGTAACCTCTTACATCACTGCCCCTACTTTGTCTTTCTAACAGACTGTGACAGTTGTTTTGTTCTTAATGTGCTGTCATATTATTTTGCACTCCCTCATACCTTGATGCAGCTCCATGCAATCAGACAAACAGCCACCTCACATATACTGAGTTTATTTTCTCCACTTTTCACACTTATTTCACCTTATTTATATTGTCATTCTCGAAACAGCTTAAAGCGCTATCACACTTTAAGTGTTCAAACGCTGTTTGGTGCAAATGACGTCATATTTATGTCAAAGGGTGTTCAGAGCATGTTGCAGACACGATTTTGGCCTACATCTTTGTGTGATTGCTTCAACTGTTTTTGTTATGCTTAGTAAATCTCTACTGAAGCACAGCCATCAATCAGAAGCTGTAAATTGAAATCTGGTAAAGTTTTAGTTGTGTCCACAACTAAAGGGAAGCAGAGAAACCAAAACCTTCCTGCCTCTAGAAAATTCCTACAACTATTCCTTGGATGTTTAATACTAAATAAACTAAAGACTTCAGTCAACCCCAGAGCATTTGCTTGGCTGTGCTGGGTAAACGTCTTAAGGGGAGCACAAAGTAGCATCCTTATCAGGCGCCTCACTCACTTTAACTTCCTCCAAAAGCAGAGGCGCAGCTGCTCTAAGCCTTCTCATGTGAGAAGTTTGAAAATTCAGTGGAAATTTAGTGAAGCTCTGTGACAGAAAGCCCAGACATCATGTTGAGAAAGTTCATTTCACTTGTTTGTATCTGTGATTTCGTCCTGACAGTCAGTAGCAAAAGCTCATAATTATATGTGAAGGGATGTGCACCAACCCGGTGAAGACCTGGTTATCATTTCATTTCACGTTATGATTTCTACTTCATTTATGAGCTTTTTTTTTATTTTTTTATTTAAAAGCTTAACATATTTTCTCAATACGTTATATGCAAATAAAATACATCTGTTTAAAGATCTGTGCTGACTCACAGCATGGCAGCTAAACATCAGCAGCTCATCAGTGATGTGACACACAGGCAGCATCAATAGTGCAAAACTGTGTATTAATTTGCAATGCAAAAGCAAAAAGCATCTCTGTAGCATCTCATATGGAGCTTAGCCCACTTTAATGACCTGCTTTTACAAGCTGTGTTTGAAAGGATTTTTATTCACCCTTCATAATGCAAGTGCAGTTTGCTGCTCGCGATAACACCTTGTGTTCATCATGGTTCTGCTTGGAAGCAGGCTTTGCTTTGAAGTGTAGGCAGATATTAGCCAAGTTACTTGTGACAACAGCTCATTTTTGCGAAGCATTTTAATTGTAGTAGGGTAGCTTGCCTAAGCTCCCAGAGGGATCATTTATGCTATTTAAACCTGAGCATTTTCCAAACAGTGAAAATGTACTGGTTGCTTTTCTCACTGCTTGATATAAAACTTAGTTCAGACCAAAAAGAGAAGGCAAACTTTTCCACCATTAAGATTCAGCAGTCAGTTCTTGTGTAATTTGATTACACAATAGTATTGGTGACATTACAGATGATGTCCCTATATATATATATGGCACTAGCTGATAAAGTCCTGACAGCCATGAGGAAAGAAATGGAAGTGAATTGTTCGATTTCACCTGGCAAACAAAAGCAAGGTAAACACAACGCTTGTTGGCAGGGTATTTCCTTCTAATATCTGTCGGCTTCTGCAGAAACCTATCACCTCAGCGATGATGCTAATGCGCAACAGGAATGTACCGAATGACGTTTTTAACTACCTGCTACACTTTTTTTCAGCAATTTACATCTCATTGTGCTTTTTTTTCCAGTTAGGATGTTTTCAATCAGCTTTGCTTTGCTGTAGTAGAGGAAGAAGGTTTTCCTCTGTAGACCATACTTTGATGTTTTCATTTTTTTTCTCCTAAAATGACTGTTTATGATAGTTTACAATGAGTTTTCTTTGTTGTCTGCTCAGTGTTAATGCCTACAGATTTTTCAAAGGGATTTCTGCTGACATTTGTGCATTTACAAAGAGAGACAGACCGTTGAATGCCGGGGAGTAACACGGAAGGCTTTCCTCACTCATTTCTCAACGCACTGTCTTCTCTACCCAGAATGTGCACATTGCTGCCTTCAAACACTGTGCCACAATGATTCACAAGTTGGTTGGCATCAGCAGCATAAACAAGCTGAACCCAACTGTCTACATCCTCAGCCAAATGAACTGGGAGCCAAATGGTTCCAATGAATGGGGCTTATCACTTATACCACCTGAGTAGGACTCGCTATGTGATTGCTGAGCTGAGCTGTCAAAAGGCTCTAAGCTTTGATTAACTTACCTTGAAGCTGGCACTACAGTGCATGAGAAAGTGTATTCAGCAGCTGTCATTTTGCAGAGGGCAGTAAGTAGCTCATACAAAACACTGCAGTCAAGTAAAGCCTCTCAGTCTGACTCATGGGATCATTTTGCCTTCCTATGCTGTAGGGCACCATTTTAAGCTCAGGCAAATTATGCCAGTTTACAGAGTTTACAGCATAATTTGTGCAGATTTATTCTTCATATCATTTTCTAATATTTTCCACTTATGTTTTGTTGTTTTTAAGGAAGTGTAATGATATCTTAAAAAAAAACAGAAAATAAGTCATATAATTTAACCCTCAAAATGAAAGTGTTTGTAGTCCCCACATGTATTATAAATCACTCCTCAGCCTGATAAAGCTGGCCAGTCGTGTGTAGCCTATACCCAGTGTGCCATTTATGAAAGAACCAGAGGGGGGGACATTTTAAAAAATCTTTCTTTTTTTTAATAAAATAACTGGCAACACCTAATATTTCATGTCATCTTTCCTCATTCCAAACTGGAAGAAAAATCTGGAAAATAAAAATAAAAGTCAGTATAATGTTCCCAAAATTTTGGCCTATTTGGATTTCAGCTTTGTTTGACCTTTTCCCCGTGTATATAGCTTTTTATATAGCTTGACCAAAGAGTGGAACATTAGTCTATCCCCCCCTGGGATAAAAAATGAATGACCAGAGGGGGGGGGGGCGGACATTAAAAGGGGGCTAAATTCCCCTCATCCCCCCCCCAACAAATTGCACCCTGCCTATACCTTTATTAGCACACAAAACCTGAAGTCATCAAACATCTTAATGCTATGAGTCACCAGAGTCATCTCACATCAGATCAACAGCCTGTTAGATATCATCAATGAAGAAATGGTAGAGGCAATCTTGGTGGGATTAGGTTGAAATGCTTTTTGCCCTCAAGAGACTCAGGTTCCTTTATGTACCACACACAAAGGGCAATTGCAATCTTTATGAAATGGCCCTCATCTGAGCTTTAGGTTAAACTCTCAGGAGGTTCAAATCGAGCTTTAAAAGCATGAAGTGTATCTTGTAAAACATATTGCCAACTTGCTGTAAAAAAAACATGAAATGCTCACAGTCTAAGGAAACTGGTTTGATTTTGATATTGTCAGGGACTTAAATAGACCAACAGAGACTCCCAGAGGACAAGTATTTTTTTTTTTTTGAGCTTATAATAGATATTTATTTGTGATATCATGCTATGTGGAACAGGTTTGGGTCCTGCCCCTTTTTGTTGCTGCAACCCCGAGGGGGACACAATTGTAATGCGAGGACCGGTCCCAAATGCTGAGGGTTGCGTTAAGAAGGGCATAAAACATGTGCCAATTCACCTGTGCAATGGTTCACTGTGGCGACCCCTTCAGAAGCCAAAGGGAAACAACAGTATGCCGTATGATAGAAATTCCGAACAAGCAGAGGTTTACTATGCAATATATCAGGGATGGAGATCATGTTTTTTTTTTTAATTCATGTGTTTTTTTGGTTTTTTTTTTGTATGTATGAATATAATATCAGTTTACGTAATGATTGGTGTAACGTTATATAAGTTAAGTTATAAGTTATCTGTTCGCATGTTGGTTTCATGTGATAATATGGATTTTATTTATTTTGCAATTTTCAAGACATCCAAAGCTTTCTACGGTTAATTTATCACTTCATACTTGCGGAGCCATACTTGCCCTGCAGACCTACAGCAAGGTGACGTCGAATCTGCATCAAGGCTGCCTATACGATCACCACTAAACATTCAACTATTGCACACATAATAATTTGCATATATGCACATCCTTTGAATATGTTATATTTGAACTAGTGTAGTTTTAATGTTTTTGACCAGGAGGCAGAAGACTTATATTCAACAGGGTTTTGCGCATTTTTTTTTCAGTAGTGACGGAAAAGGTCTCAGAGACTGAAAATGACTTCTAAAGGTTTGTATTGTATTCATTTTATTTACAGCAGATTATTAGTTAGATTTAGACTTTAGATTAGATTAAGACCAAAACTTCCCAGTTAGGTTTAGACTTTAGCAGATCTCACCACAAAAAGGACAAAATTTTATTATTTTGGTTTTAAACTGTAAAGCGCTTTGAGTCACATATTTTTATGTTGGAAAAGTGGTTCATGCATAAAGCTTGATTGATTGATTGAAAATAAAAAGGCCTAAAATCAACAACTGAACTTTTTTCTTTTACATTTATGCAAATTTTGTGCAAGTGAAATCTCCTATGCATTAACAAAAGCAGAGGACACGACTAAACACTTTATTGAGGTAATCACAGAGTTTATTCTTGTTCCACATTTGGTTATGACTGTTTCGTTCTGAGTTATATTAATGTCTGGACTTAATAAACTGAAATAATGAAGTATAAGGTGAAATAACATTTTTCTTACATGGAACTGGAGCCTCAGGGAGTCAGGGATGTGCATCTTGTAACTAAGATAACCAGCAGCTTTCTTTGCTCCTATGTAGATCAAATAACATTGTTAAACACATGATCTGACCTGAGTAATTTTTGGCACCAGTTGTTTCCAGTTACAGACCCATAATTCTAAAACATGCCTTCATTAGAACGTTTAAAAACTTTTCTAACAATTATGAGTCTATTCTAATGGATTGTTTTTCTTTCAGGACATTTACTGATATTAATTGTTATGGGTTTAGACTTTGACGCCTTCTCCCAAAGTGTTGTTTTTTTTTATCAGGGCTTATTTTCCACTATATTTGCTTTGTATCTGTTTAGCACATAGCACTTACTTTGTCTTCGTCTTGCACATCCTGTCCTTTTTACTTCTATTGTTTCAGGAGTGGGGCACAGTTTATAGCTTCCTTCTTCTCAGTGTGGGGGACTAAAAAAGAGGAAAGATTGGATTCATAGATTGCTTTGACCTCAAGCAGGGGACATTTTAAAGACACTCAGGCAATATAGAATCTGTGACATATATGCACATCAGACATGTTTCAATATGCCAGTACTGAGAAACCAAAACACACACACACACACACACACACACACACACACACACACACACACACACACACAAAGTTGCACTTTTCTTGTCAACAAGCCTTTCATTACACACACTTGAGACGGCTTATCAAAGATGTCTGTTTTGGCTCTGTTCAGATTTATTGCTGCAGCCTTCAAAATTACACACAGCCTAATACAGCTCTCTAAAGGAATTGTATTCATAACAGCAAGTGATAATTTGAGTTGTTATGAAAGTGAGATTCATGCAGGAACTAGTGTATTAGACTGCAAATAAAGGTTTTAGTTCCATGTTTCTAATGATGTGGCTCTGAGCCAACACACACAGGGAAAGATGACGTTGCCTGCATGGGGCTCAACAATTCCCTTCTTTTGGTTTGGTTCCACATTGACCTGATCGCTTTTTTATCTGCAACACTGATATTGCAGTTACTGGGGAAACTATATTTCATCTGTCAAGTTATAAAAAGATGCAGAACCCCAGATGGACATCATAGTTATGATCATCATTATGCTAATGAGCAGTTAATTGGTATATTTTACCAGGTGTCTTCTGGTGAAGACTGAGAAAAAAACAGGACACTGTAAATAGCAATCTTAGACATTCTAGAGTATAATTCAGGCTTTCTCCTTATTTTTCAAACGTGTTTCTCTTTCTCACCATCCCTGAAAGCAAAATAATAAAGAGAGGGGGTGTTGTGAGGGAATTAATTAACATTTTGGTGTTCTATTCTTGGCTGTGTAATTAGAACAGTGTTTATCACATGGTCGAGTCAACATTCAGAAGCTGGACAGATCTATGTGTACATGATCTGGGAGTCCAGAGCAGTAAAATGAGGCACGTAGCTGCATGCTGCTTAGTGAGGAGCTTCTTGCAAGTGAAAAGGTCAAATTTCAGATTTAAGAGGTAAGCAGCCACAATATCAGATATGATTAGGGGATACATTTCCGTCTAAACATGTCATTTGCCTGAATTTTTTTTTTTTTTTTGCAATTTTAAGGATACAAAACATTTTGATAGATAGATAGATAGATAGATAGATAGATAGATAGATAGATAGATAGATAGATACTTTATTCATTGTCTTTTATTCATATTTCTTTATTTATCAGGAACCATACAGTCTATTTTTTTTTTATAAAATCAAAAGCGACTGTTTGACATCTTTGCTAAGAAGGAGACCATGGTGAGGTTTCACCTTGCAGTCATTTTTACCAGTTTCTTCTGATTTGTTTTTCCTTTTATTTGAACTGTTTATTTGTAGATATAAGCAGGCCTAAAATAGCTGTGTCAATGTTAGTCTACTGACACAGTACACTCACATGTTAAAGAATTCCACATGAAAGTTTGAACAGCAAATATTTGGCTCAGTTATTAACAAGTTTTTTTTTATTTTTTTTTTTTATCTATTTGATCCAGTCAGCAATGGGTGCCAATTTTCATTCAGCACATACTCAATCTGAATGGCTCCTTAAATTTGCACAAAAACGAACACAACAGCTATTTGCTAATGAGTAGAGATACTCCACGTTATTACAGTTTTTTCTTTTTTGTTTGGAGGAAAATGTTAAGTGGTTGTAATATTGATCTACATGATGATTCTCAATTGGTCAAACTGGTTAGACCTGTTTTGTTTCATTAAAAGATCATGGACACCTGAAAGTGTGGCGTCATGGTTGTCTAACACAATTATTTGTTACTTTATTTCAGCCCTGGTGAAATCATTGATTGCAAAGTGGTGTAAAATTACACCCATCCTAAGAGACTCTCAATAAAAATACCTGCATCTATGAATGTTTGTTATGTTTCAAGAATGTTTCTTGTGCATCAGAAGCCTATGACGGTATTTCAGTGTTACACAACTTGGGGGGTTGGGGGCTATAGCACGAAAACATTTTCCAGTTACTCTTGCTTATTTAAACTGTTGAAACCATTTCTTTTCATTAATATATTTCAGGTTGTCTTAAACAGAGTATTCAATGCTTTTCATCTGGTATGGAAGTTCTATGTATGGCTGGATATCTGAAAAGCAAAGAGGCATGAATAAAGCCCTCTGTTGTAGGTTACTCACCGACCTGTCTCCCACCTGGAGGACTGGCACCGAGACAACCACCTCCTGTTGAATGTCAGCAAAACAAAGGAACTGATCTTGGACTTCAGCAGGAAGTAGCAGAGGGACCACCAACCACTTATCATCAGCGGCGCTGAGGGGAAAGAGTGGACACCCTTAAATACTTGGGGGGGTGACCATGTTTCAAGACTTGTCCTGAACCAATCAAATTAGCTGTTGGTATTGCTGCTTTAGGGCCAAGGCTGAGATGTTGAAGAGAAGCTTCTACCCGCAGGCCATCCATCTGTTTGACTCTCAGCCCTACCTAGTTTACTTACTGGACGAGTACTTTCCTACAGCTACACCTTACGGCATTTCAGATGGAACATGAGCGATTTTGTCAATAACAAATTTCAAGATGTCAGATTTTATTTAGGATTTTATCTTATTTAGTTTAGATATGAACTATTATGATTTATTTATATTTTGCGTTCTGTGATGTGTAGTTTGTTTTTTAAATTTTAATCACGTTCACTGTTTATTATAACTGTGCGTGTGAAAAATAATCTTATCTTACTTAACCAGAAAAGGTAAGGAAATTTGCATCTGGTTGAATTTTACTTTGTTGTAAAAATGCTTCTTGGTGACTACACCCCTGAAGAGCATGTTTATTTGCAGTTCGTAAGAAACCTGTTTTCTCACAGCAGCAGAGTTGAGTATGTGGTTTGCCAAAAACAACTAATTCTAGTGATTCTTGCTTTGTGTTGATAATTAGATTGGATTCTTGAAGTCTGAATAAACAAACCATACTAGCAATCTTAGTTCAACAAACAGGGACCTTAGCAGCATGTGGAAAAGACATACACAGTCACTGGTGCCTCCTCATGCTGGTCACACACTGCTGTGGGATGGTATCCCGTTCTTCAACCACCATTTGTTGCAAGTCAGTCACTGTGTTGTGTTAGTCACTCTGGCATGAATAGCACCTAAATTGATCCTACAAGTCTAATAACTAGACAGAGATCAGCGATGCATCTTTTCTGCTCACAATTGTTGGAGGTATAGTCTCTGATGAACCCCTGTTGTCCTCTTTGAGAGTTTGTTCCCAGACTGAGATGATATAGGATTGCCACTAGTTTTTGACTCTGATTATAATATCTCTCTGCATTAAGATAGTTTTTATTCATGAATAAAAACCTTGTTTCCCTTCAACATGACTGTTTCCACCAAAAGCTGTTAACCTACCAATGCAGCGATCAGGATAGCGATAATCTCCACATTTCAACACTACAATCTCTCTTGACAACTGTAGAAGGGTCCATGCTTGAAGGTGTTGTGCAGGCTCCTGACTGCCAACATCTTGGTAGTTCAAAATATGTTTAAAACTAGTTTAATTTAACTTTGCTGTGGATCCAATGAATATATTTTCAGTGCAAATGTGGCACAATTTAAAAGAAAAATAAAGCGGTTTAACAGACAATATAAAATTTATTGTCAAGAATTATTGATAAAAAGAAGAAACTAGCACACGGGGAGTGCAGACCAAGCAACTGATTTTCACCCATATTGTGATTTCCACCCTATATGTTACAGTCCTACGTTCATTTTATATGTATAGAAAATTAGATTTCTCGACACTCTGAATATGAATACACAGCATTATGGCTCTATAAAGGTGTTTGTTGCATATTTATCACTTAATTTGTTCTCTTGCAATGTGGAAAATTCCCAAAATCCCCTATTTATTCCTGTTCTGGAGCTATCTCAAAGATCTTGTGAAACCTGTTGGTAACTTGAATTAATCATTTAATGTGGAGTTATGTGCATAGATACTGAAAATGGCCCTATCTCATAATGATAAAGAATGCATAAAGAAATCCCTGGATCCAGATGTTGATCCAGATCACTCCCAAAAGTTGATGTCATTTAAATGAAACCAGGACCCATTGTCAGAAAAATAATCATAAAAATCTATCCAGTAGTTTTTGTGTAAAGTTGCTGACAAACAGAGACAGGCAAACTCTGACAAAAACATCCATCACCTCTTTGGCAAAGATAATAATCCACAAAAGACAACATTTTCTTTTATTTCATGTTAGGTTTAGTAACAACAGAACTTTATAAATCTGTATGTCCACCATCAATTATTGTACAGAGAATGTTGAGAATATAATTGCTGATATTTAAATTTGCGATAATTACAAAACCTTGCACTTTAAGTTACAGTTAACTGTGAAATCAGAGGACAATGCATACCCATATGTGTTTGTAAATCACTGAATTAGATGTTTTGCATTACATGAAACTGTTACACATCATCAAAACATGTAAAACTATTACATATTAAGGCTATTAAAATAACACATGACAACAATTTCCTTTGAGGTGTGAGACATGAGTGTTGCATCATGTGAAATTTCATTTGTGATATCATATAATCACAACATGTTAGGAGTATTTTGAACAGGATGAGTTGTTGGACAGTGAACTAGATCATTTTCTGTTGCACATGTCAACTGAGTTTGAGCTTCATCTGAACAAATATAGTCAAAATCTGTATGCCTTTAAACTGTTACAGTTGAGAGGGGTTATGCATAAAAACATGTTTTTACTGATAAAAACATGGATGGGATTTTTAATAAATACATATTTAAAGTTACAGAAGTAAAAAAGTGGTTTACCTTTTATGTGAATGCATCATTTTAGTTGAATACTGACCTTTTAAAACAACAGGTAAATGGCTATTTTATAATGTTACCATTTTCACACCTATAATGTGATAACCTTTTGGCTGCATGGATGAGCCTTTACACATTTCATTGTGAGACTAGACTGAACGCAACTAGTAAAAAAAAAAAAAAAAAAAAAAAAAAAAAAAAAAAAAGTATATGTCAGAAGAAAGTGACTTGAAATCTGAAAATATCATCCTTAATTAAATGCCACTGTGGACATCTAAAAATGTCCATGTCAGGTTAGAAGAAATTTGAATATGAATTTCTGGAAAACATTTTCAATTCTGGGTAAGAAACATTTACATGGTTTTCTTTTAAGGAAATATCCAGGAACGATCAGTATAACCTGAAAAAAAGTTAATACTTCCCGACTTTGGGAAGAACTTTAGTTAACATTCAGACTTTAAAGGATGCAAGTTTATTTGGACTGTGAGGAATGCTGGAAATTTGAAATGCTTGAAATGATTGATTGTCCAAAGACAGAATGACATTCCGATAGCACAATGCAGCTGATGCAAGCTTTTTCACTGGAAAACAGGTCTATTTAGGTGACTTTGTTTTACTTTTGTTTTTAATGTTTGTCGTGACGCAAAATGAACACGCAATTTTAAAGTCTAAGTATGGTTAATACACATTTATTTCAAAACCTTTCCAATTTTTTTTTTTTTTTTAGAGGGAACCTTATTCTGTAGGCTAAATAATTTTATTGACGAGTAATAAATAATATTGATGCCACTGGTCATCAACAGGTACCCAGTCTGCTTTTTCCCTTCACCCACACACTATGCTTTCTTTACCATTTCATCGCACAAGACTTTTCCAACGTAAATAAAACTTGACAGTCGCGCTGCAGGTGTGAAATGCCAAACCCCCGTGATGTGGTATGTTCGGTGAGTCTCCTGTCTTTCACGTGGATGGATGAGCGCATCGGCCGCTGTGATTGGACGTGAAGGCACGCGCTCCCAGGAGGCGCGCCGGGCTCTTCACTAGTCAGTACTGTGGCTCAGAATCACTTCACCAAGAGCACACTCCGCTTTGTGTGCGCTTCTCCTGCCGAACTTCAAACCAATTGCATTTCACTGAAACGAGGCAGCTTTGCAGCATGGATGCGACTATTTACGAGATCATATTTGGAGAGCTCGGGGACGTGAACTGTAGTTTAGTAGAGGCTTTTCATGACACTTTTTGGGAAAACGCTTCATTATCAATGATGAGCGCTGAAGGTGAGGTGGAATTGCTCTATTTTCTTTGGGATAGTGAGGTAGTTTTGTTGTAAGGAAAGGTGTCACACTTCTATGCTTCCCTTTCTTTTTTGTTGCATATTTTGTTCCAAAGGTTTATATTGCAATGCCACAACCGATGAGATAGGAACCTGCTGGCCGCGGAGCATCACTGGCAGGATTGTAGAGAGACCCTGCCCGGCGTTCATTAATGGGGTGAAGTACAACACAACAAGTAAGAATCCAACGATGATAAAAGTTCCATAACGCTCACACAATATTGCCTCGTGTACTGACTTTAGGTAAAGTAAAAATAAAAACAAACAAACAAAAAATAGATGATTTTAGTGAAAATGTAGGAAATGCCGTGACCACAACAGTTAGAATAACCAAACCATGTTATGATCTTCCATAAAATGTACATTTGTAACTGGGTTATTTCTCAGAGATTATTGACATCTCTGCTGTACGTGGTTCTTTACACCTGCAGAGGAGCAGCTTCTTGAGAAAGACTGTGTGCTTTTCATGCAATGTTAGATCATTTACAGTTAATCTCAGGTACTCAGGGTGTGATGAGCTTGATTTGTTGTCCATTGGTGACTTTTTGATTATTCACACAAAGAGTAAATGCTTGTAAGGTGGGGATTTAGAAAAAAGATTTCTTGTCCCGAGACCCCAGATGCTATTAGTGAAAAACACTTTATTATTGATAACTGCCAGTTATTCCGTTATAGGAAAAGAGATGGAAGTGACAGGGTTACATAAGTAACTTTGCATGTCCATAAATATGTGAAGGTCCACTTGCATGTGTCTGATGTATATTACCTTTAGAGGGGGTTCTGGAGGTTCTGCATTTTTTCACTGTTGTGACTCTGTGAACGTGTCTGCAGATTTGATTGCACTGTTTTTATTACGAAAGAACAGTCACTAGACAGACGGACGTAGGGATGGATGGATGGATGGATGGATGGATGGACGGATGGAAAAATCCAACAGAATTAGCTGCTCATTGTGCAGAGCAGCAATGGTAGATGCCACTTCTAGCGGAAGTGGATAAAACAAGATCATTACACAAGAAATCACTTCTTTTACATTCTGAATAAGATATACATTTCAATCAAGATCCTTTCATATTCTAAAAGTCAAAACAAATCAAACCACTTCTAATCTCAAACTAGAAAAAATGTCTTAATGAAAACATTAATGCTAATTATTCTAACATTTTACTCTGTTCATACATGCCTGAACAATATGACAAAAGGTTACTGGAAAGGACTGTAGATTTGCATCTTGTAACTGGGCTGTCATGATAAATCTTTTTAATACCTGTACAGAAGTAATTTGTCATTTATTTATGTTATTACTTGATAGGCAATGAAAGTATGATCAATAATGTATACAATGAGAAAAAAGACAGGACACACACACACACACACACACACACACACACACATATGTATATATATATATATATATATATATATATATATATATATATATATATATATATATATATATATATATATATATATATATATATATATATATATATATATATATATATATATATATATGTGGTGGTCGAATGGTGGTCTTTCTGTGTGGAGTTTGCATGTTCTCCCCGTGTATGCATGGGTTCTCTCAGGTACTCCAGCTTCCTCCCATCGTCCAAAGACATACATGTTAGGTTGATTGGTTACTCTAAACTGCCCATAGGAGTGAGTGTGAATAGTTGTTTGTCTCTGTGTGGCCCTCCGATGGACTAGCGAGCTTTCCTGGGTGTACTCTGCCTTTTGCCCAAAGACTGCTGGGGCAGGCTCCAGCTTCATCGGACTAAGCCGTTAGGATAATGTATAAATTAATTTCATGGTCACTCGTTGCTATAGTGTCCAAAATATTGTGATTTTATTTTTTCCGGGGGTTATAATTCTTTTCTTTTTATTTCATTTTTTGTTAAGTGGTATTAGTGCCATCGAAATTATTGGGCTTCCATTTTTTATTCGTCTGAAAACCAAAATATGCCCTTAGTATTGCCTTGATATTTGGCCTTTTAAGTAAATCCCTGATGTTAATATCAGCTGATGCAGTTGTGCAATAATAAATGTAAGAGCATTGAGATAAACTGTTCTAAGCACCAATTCTTTACTCAGGTGCCATTAGAATAAAGGGTTATAGGGGAACAAAAAAAAAAATTATTGATTACTAAATGGGGACTAAAAAGGGAAAAGAAGTTAGAAAAAAATGCTGAAAAATTTTGCATTTCTAGTAGTTTCCTCTTGCTGTTTATCCACAGATGAAGGAAAAAACACAATTTTTCATAATTAATTTGAAATTATTGTAATCATGTCAAATAATTGCATTTTGTCTTATTAAAATATCCATTTTAACATGACTAATTTATAACCTGAGATGAAACTTCCATCATCAAACTGCTAACATGTATAAATTAATAGAGTAAAGATAATTAAATAATATACAAGTCACTGAGATAAGAATCTGTTTCACAATATCCTCAGACTGTTAAGTACAAGCTTTAACTTAACATGTTGTGTGATCCCCACTAATAAGAAAATTAGCTGCTTTCAGGACATGAAATGGATGACAGGCTGAGCAAATTTCTCTAGCTACCAGTTTTATTGTTTAAGCTGAGAACAACACAGCTCTGAACATAGTGTCATATTCCAAAACTCATATTAATCATGAGATAAAAGAAGCTGTTGCTTTACTAAACAAAAAATAAGATTACTCCCGTTACAACCCATGCATTGGGTTTCTGGTGTTCAGCGCTGGATATTTTCTTTTTCTCTGTAATAGGCTCAGGCACAGTGCCATTAAAGGTGGAGTATGTAAGATTTTCAATATTTTCCAAATAAATTAACTAATAAAATAACTACAATCATAATTAGATAGTTTTTTTTAAAACGTGTAGTTTCCAGTCTCTCCATATTTGATGCGTTATTAAATTACAAGTTTAATTAATGACAAATGGCAAAAAGCACTTTATTTTACTGGTAGGCAAACATTTAAGAAGGGTTTTTGTCATTAATTAAACTTGTAATTTAATAACGCATCAAATATGGACAGACTGGAACCTACATGTTTTAAAAAAAAACTATCTAATTATGATTGTATTTACTTTTTTAGTTAATTTATTTTGAAAATATTGAAAATCTTACACACTCCACCTTTAAAGGACAATTCAGGGATTTTTCAAACTGGGACTTTGTTGTAAAATATTAACAGGTATTGAAATATTTGTAATTGTTCACATGTTGGGCAGGAACAACCATATTTACGAACAGTTATGATGCAAGATAATGGGAATATAATCTAAGGTAGAGTGAAAGTGAATATACAAATGATGCATCAGATTGGTATGATGTGTCAGACATGCAGTACAAACCAGCTGGTTTGAGTCACTGTGAACACCATTAGCCATGATATCTTAGCTTATGACTGATTGCATCAGTGTTGTCGTCTGACAATAGCAGATGCTGTTGATACATTATCATATTTCAACAAGGTGATATTTTTACCTGTATAGGTGGTGTGGACTTCACTGAAAGAATGTCTTTGTCAAATTGATATTTATATCCAGATGTTTGTTTGTTAGATGTGGTGGAGTTTGATGGGGTGGATTGTTCTTGGTGTCTTTTTGCTGGGGAGTTGAGAGCTGCAGTGTCAAAGTTAAAGTTGTTTCAGTGAGCAGATTTTGATATTTAAAGTTGTACAAGCTCTTACATCCCTGGTTGTGATATGGATAAGAAGCAGAGACTCACTGCTCTGCTGTAAGTGGTTGTGTTGCTGTGCAGGTGTTAAGGTTCATTCCACAGTCAGCAGGTCTTTGACATGAGGAGGTGTTGATATTATGCTCACCAAAGAATCTAAGGAGATTACAACTCTAATAGCAAGAAAACAGTAATGTGTTCTGGCCTGTTTATCAAGTGTGGAGGCATCTTTTTTTGGTGAATCCCAATAACAAGGAGATGCAATGGGCTGAAGTTGTCTGTAATGTAGCTCGACATCTTCATCTTTCAGTCACAACACACTGGAGCTTAACAGTCTCAGTACAGTAGTATTCAACTTTGTCGTGCGTTAAATCCTTGTGCCTTTATTTACCTTTATTAAGCCACTGCTGCAGCAAATAGCTAATAACTTGCCAGGTCATCTGACGTACCAGTGTGATGTTACGTATTCTAATTAACTCAAGTGAATTTTTGAGCAGGGCTTCACAGTGGCATAGTGGTTAACTGGGCAAGAAGGTTGCTGGTTTGATCCTCGGCTGGGGCGAGATTTGGACAGTGGCTTTTCTGTGTGGAGTTTGCATGTTCTCCCCATGTATGCGCGAGTTCTCTGCAGGTACTCCGGCTTCCTCCCACTGTCCAAAGACATGCATGTTAGGTTGATTTGTTACTTTAAATTGCCCATAGGAGTGAGTGTGAATAGTTGTTTGTCTCTGTGTGGCCCTGCGATGGACTGGTGAGCTGTCCAGGGTGTACCCTGCCTTTCGCCCAAAGACTGCTGGGACAGGCTCCAGGACTAAGCAGTTAGGATAATGAATGAATTTCCAGGAGCTTTAATTCTCAGCCATATCACAATTATAATTCTGTGTTTTTTCTTTGATGTATTGCAATTAATTTAGTAGAATATTAGAGATTCCTTTTAAGATATTTGCAGTAGTGGCATTATTGCAAGAATCAGCTTATGTAATCACTTACATTGAAAAAGCATCAGCTTAGCAAGGAAAACATAATTAATCATGTGTTTTTTTTTTTTTTAAATCACAATTCACTATAGACTTCTCACTTAGGTGCAGGGATATGTTTGTATGCATGACAGAAAGTTCAGTGAGAGCCATCAATTAAATTCACATAGCATTCGTTGAAGAGAAAAGAACTTTGAAAATATTCAAGTCAACACCTCTTTTAAGAGCCAGAGCCATTGTTACGGTGAACAATTTCAACAACAGTGTGTTTTCAAAGGGGTTGCGTTCCCATGAAATAGCCTTCATTTCTACTGTATGCAGTATTCATGGTGTCCATGACCCCAACCTCACTAAACAAGGGTTCCCTCTCTACTAACACACACACACACACACACACACACACACACACACACACACACACACACGCACACAAAAAAGAAAACATTTTAACCCAATGAAGTGTCCTCTTTTCAAAACAGTGGCATCATTTGTGTGTGTCTTAACTGCTCCTCAGGCACACAGGACACACACATGCTGAACACACAAATAGTGGTTGGCCAAATAGGCACATACCAAGTGGGCACACTCCATCTTCTTCTGCTTACTGTTTTCTTTTTACTTGATTTTGACAAATCATCCACAATGGATGTCAAGCTTTGGATTGTTTGGTTGACCACAGAGCTCAGCGGTAAAATGCACCTTAAGGAAAGTGGGAACAGTGGAGCAAGGATAAGCAGCATCGTTCATTAAGTGGCTGAACAGCTGTAACTTCTCAGTCCAGGGTGTACTTCACTTCTGGATGAATATCAGATTGGATTTGTCTGTGAGCTACGGGCAGATAAAGCAACTCCAGCATAAGGTGTCAGACAGCAACATTTATGATCAACTGTGTCATCAAAGACTTAGCTGTGTATTCACTTTAATCACTTATGTGTAACACAACACGCTCATTAAGCATGGAATGCTGTTGAGAAATCCTGCGCAGCTTTAGAGCTTCAGATTTTATGATATATTGATTGGACCAAATATAAAACAGCTTTTTGAAGTAAGAGAATATGGGGGAATTATTATTATTTATTTTTTTTTAAAACATCTGTTCTGTCAAAATACAGAACAGATGTTAAAGTAGAGTTTACTACATTACTGAAAGTAAATCAATATGGTTAAAAATAATTGCTTCACATAACAGTGGAGTCTTTATTTAATACACTAATTGCACAACTATTACCTGAACCACGGGGTGCTGTATGTTTCTACAAACATGCAGAACAAAGTGACATGACTCCAGAAACAATAGAGGGGATCCTGTAGGGTCACAGCAGTAGTCAATTGCAGCCAGAGATAAATCTAAAATTGTAAATAGGTCACACTAAGAATAGAAGTAGGATCTAACATTCTCATGAGCAGGTGTTAATTAACACGCTATACTTTAACAAGGGCATAATATGGTGGAAATTGATGTAAAAACATAGCACATACCCCAAAAGTTGAATGATTTTTATATATTTGTTTTTATGAACTGTCTCTAGCCATTCCAGTGACGATACAAGTAACAATAGATTCTCTTGTTCGCCTGGTAGCTCTCAGAGCCATTTTATTCTACTGGCATGTGAGTTAGAAATGTTTGACCTCCTGTTATATTTTAGGTACAATCCATTGTGCTTTGAACTCCCAGCTGTTTTAAAAGTGGAAAATATAAATGCACTGTCTTGTGTGAATTCTTGTAAGTTTCCTCTGGAAAATTCATATGAATGACTGAGTAAGCTTGGTGCCGGCAAGATGTGGAAGTTTCTCCACAAAAATTAGAGGTTTCACATATTTAACAGGCCCACTCAGGTAGGTGGCTATAAATTCTTTACTATTTCTTCCAGTTCAAATTAATATTAATGTCAGTTCAGAGTGTTTTAAGAGCTTTATGTATTTTTAAACCTTCCCGTGCCCCTATTTTTGTGGGGCATTCATTCAGCTCCTAGTTTACATGAAATGGGCATCAAGTGCTGGGATGGAGTTTTTACATGTGGCTTAAAGATATTCATTGCCTCTGCTTTGTTACAGTCATGTGACATGCTTTCTGTCAAGCCCCAGGCAAGACAAACTGCTCGTGAGAAATGAATGATTCCAGTATCGAGGAGAAGGTTTTGAAAAGAAAGCAATAAATGTGTGTGCGGTTTGTTTTTATTGTCTGTGGAGTCCAGGGTGCAAGAATGATTATTGAGTGATTTAAGTCTTGTGGCTTGGTAAACACACTTCATGCCTGTGTGTCATTTTCTTTGTTGTCACAGAGAAGCATTCTGTCTGAACATAATGTATTTTCCCAGTCAAGACAAATCAAACTCCAGAAGGTTTTTTTTTTTTTTTTTTTTTTTTTTACAAAAGAAGCGTATTGATTCTGTTATCATGATTAATATAGTTCTGGATATATCAGTGCCACAGGGCATATCATCCTCCTCTGAGGCCAGTGTCACTTTATCTTTAATCAGAGAGGACGGGACCATGTAACCCTGACTTGCCTTTCAGATGCAAACATGTCCCTGAAATGGATGATGATTAAATGGAGACAGGCATCATAATTAAACACAAAGACGGAAATTTCTGAAGCGAGTGAGAGTAGACACATTTTTAATGTGCCACAAGTTCACATGTATGTGCATCTGTTTTGAGAAGAATGTAGCCCACTCTTTTTTTAATGTGTCAGGAATAAAATGTATGAAAACATGATAAAAAATAAACTGTTCTTTAAATATATGTCAGATGTCAAATGAACAGCACATTGCGTTGCATTGCATCATTATTTATTTAACAAAGGCTGCCCTAAAATCCAGAAGCTGAGTGGTAACCTGAGCCCAAAGAAACATGAGAAAACTCATGAGGTTGAAACAATTATTTAAGTGTTTGCGGACTGCTGAAATCAGGGCAATGGTAAGTAAACGGTTATTGTGTTTGCACAACTTTTCTGGTTCCAAAGCAACAACAATAGGACAGAATATACAGGGAACACATTTTTTAACTATGCTTCTCATAATTTCACTGATTTAACTACGGTACATTATAAAGGTTTTGGTTTCTAATGATGTCATTTTTTAGGAGTAGTTTTGTTATATATTATCAGAACATTTTTTTTAATGAAATCTGACCACTGAGTCTTTGATAATTTGATTTATGTTACTGAAAAGATCATTTTATTATCCTCCTATCAATTTACAGCCAATACTGGTTATTACAAGATGTAATTTTATGATGCTGAACAACCTGTGAGATGCTCGCATTAAATGGACTCTTGTTTCAGACGTTCTCACTTGATTAAATCAACATTATCAATTGTTTTCAGCCCATTCATATGGGACTGTGGGCCATTAAAATTTATCCATTTTGCTGATCAACCTAATTGAAACAGGGAGACTCCCAATCCCTTCCTTTGGGACAAAAGTCACCAGTATACCTCAAATCCTCAGTATTATGCCACATTTTTAGAAAAAATGTAAAATTAAGTGATTACACTGTGACTATGAGCAATACATCAAGGTTCCTTTTCATTTCCAATAGACCTTAAACAATTGTAAAACAGTACAATTACAAAGATTCTCTAAGGTCTCGCAATATAATTGCTAATGCGCTTGCCAAGGATGTTGCTACGTGCATAGCATGTTCCAATCCTATTACATGCTGCCATCAGTGAGCTGCATTTAATTTTAGATTACTGTCGGCCAGCGGTATTTGTGGTGTTATAGGCTTCAGCTATATCCATTTTTTTTCCATATAGCAATTCCACAAAATGTTGTGCATTACTTCTCATATGATATGATATTCTACAAAGCTAATGAGAATACGTTTTTTAGCATCCTGCCAGATTCTAAATTTTAATCACAAAAAATAAAACAAGAGTCTGTGGCTAGGTTTCATTAAAAAAATATCAGTTTTTGTAAAAGAAAAGTAAAAAATAAAAACACAAACGCTTACCAACCCAGAAAAAATATTTTATTAAAGACAAAAACGTTGATAGAATGCCACAGGTAATTTAGTGAAATTATGATAAAAATGATGAAAAACAGTTTTCTGCCTAAGAAAATGTTAACTTATGCTGGCATATTGTTCTTCCCAAACCAGAAAAGTTGTGCAGACGCCTCAACAAAGCTCTATAGTTGACTTAACAGTGTCCTGATATCATTGGTCCTGGCACTTAATTTTGAATAATTACATCCCAGAAGATCAGATTGAGTGCGTAAAAAAAAAGACCCATTATTAATTACCTTGTAAAACCATCTTTACCAGCAACAACTCAGATTAATAATTTTCTGTTAGATTGGATCAGTCTCTGGGGTCAGTGTGAAGGAAATTGAGCCTACTATTCCTTAAAGTGTTGATGTTTGTTTAGGTTTGCAGGATTTTGTGTATTCACAAGCAAATTTCAATCATGTTGGGACTCAACTTTAAATTAGCCAATTGTGGAGTCAGTAAAATTCAATACAATTCATTGTATTCCAGTTATATTCCGTTTAAGTCAACATGTGTTAATCTCAGCTAATCCATAAAAATAATTGCCAAAGGAAACCAATGGATTGCATCAAATATTGTCTTCAATTCAATGTGTCATTCTGAGCACACACAGTGTGGCAGGTGACAAAAAAAGAAGAAGAAGAAGAAGAAGAAGAAGAAAAAAAACATAATTTTTAACAGACGATGAGACCCTTAGCAGAACCTGGTTCAGGACGAATAGCAATTTGCGTTGACAACTTGGTGTTGGGAATGCCAGGACAAAGAGGTCAACAGTAGTGTGAATATAAGGTGGAACACCTGCTTAATACAATTGGTAATACTTTATAATAACTTCACACAATGAAATATTGGCTAAGCATCAAAAAAAACTGAATTCATCACTTATAAAGCATATTTCTGACAGCAAAACTCATTTGTATGTGGTTTATAAGAACATTTGTTGATGTTTTACTCATCATTGGTATGCACATTAGTTGTGAGTTAAAAATTCCTGAATTCATTAGTTATAAAGCAAGTTTCTGACATTAATACTCATTGTTAGATACTTTGTAAACACATTCATGAATATTTTACTCTATATTAATAAGCTCATCTACAATGTGTTTAACGATTTTATTTTCTTACAAATATGGATTCAGTGTTTCAAAAAATAGAGTTATATCATTTACCATCCAGTTATGGCCTTTTTTTTTTTTTTTTTTTTAAATATATGCTTGTACTTACAGGGTTAGGGTGTGTACTAATGGTTAGTAAATATCTTAATAAATATTTTATACAAACTCACAAATTTCTTTTCCAACAAATGTCCTGAAAGCCGTTATTAAGATAGGAATTCAATATTGTGGGTAGTTACTAAGCACTTACTACTTATTTATTAAGCATATGATGTAAGTTCATCTAAAGTGTGCACTATCTATGCCCTATAAAGCATTTACAAATGAGATTTAAAGGTTGGCAATACCTAAAGACTCACAAAAGTGTCGGTTATTCAAACAAAGTAAAGACAAAAAGATCAAACAAATTGTATTAATATTTATTGCTACTTCTCAGGATGAAGAACATGGCTCAATAAATACTTGCCAACACCAGCAACAGATCAGAAGGTTTAAATACTAAATATAGAAAGTGCAAAGTATTTAGTAAAAATCCTTGAAGTAAAAAAAAAAAAAAAAAAAATTCTAAACATCACAAATAATGAAAAAATATGACTGTCTCAAAACTCAAGTCTTAAAAATTATAAAACAATTACATAAACTCAACATTGTACATAAAAATAACAAAAGCAAACAAACAAACAAACAAAAAAAACAACAACTCAGAAATGGCTAACAATGACTATAGGACTACTTTAGTCATTGTAGTTTCATGTCCTGATGGCATATTTGTGCTGCACCTACACAGGTGGGTGTGGCTAAACCCATAAAGCCTGCTTTTGCCCAGACTCACCCTCTCTCTCTTGCAGGGCAGCCCTTACCTCCACATCATGGTAACTATGTTTTATTAAGATTTTGGGTTTGCATCTTTTTACAACATTCCACACATTGTCACACAACCATACATGGCATTCCATACCCCACTTTAGTTAATTTTAGTTAAGTTCTTTCAATATAGTAAAATGATTATAAATCTTTTCCAATGTGTGGACTTCTCTTTTGTTACCACTGTTAGTCAAGTTGGTAGCAAGTGGGGGCTTGTCCGGGATCTTTGTTAATAAAACCCCTGGTTTGTCACAAGGAGGTTTTTTTTTTCCAGTTTTTTGGCTTCTGTTGCTTTTTGATGGAGATCCACAGACAAGTGTATGGTGGGACAAGCTTTCCTGATGGACTTTAGAATATGGTCTGGGTGACTGTACTCCATTGTTTTTTGTTTTAGTTTGCTATTTTTGCACTGCAGTTAGAGCAGTTGTCTCAGGTACATTTCTGTGACTAAATGGCTGAGTCACCAGCTTGATGGTTGCTTAACCTAGTCATCGGGCTTTGTGTTCAAAACACTCACCACAATTGTGAAGACTCGGGTTGAGTTTACGTAGCTAGCATTCTGGGTAGCTAGACAGTGAAAGTCTGCTCCCACAGTGTATGTGGTCTATGCCAACAGCATGAGGGTAGCTTATTGTTTGTGAACAAACAATAAGCTTCTTAGTAAAGGAACTGATAGTGGGGTGATGGATACTGTGCAAAAATTTATTTAAAACCCAAGTGGGGATCAAAAAAGAGCAGTTCCAGAGGGTTATCAACAAAGAACCTATGCTGAGTTTGTTAGTGAGCTGACCACTCTGTTTAATCATTGGCGAGTTGCCTCTGAGGTGGAGACTTCAATCCAAACCCTGAAGAGCAGTCTAAACGAGGTTGAGGAAAAAGCATTACCCAGTGCAGCTGAGATGGAAGAATTTAAGAATCCGCAGTTCACAATTAAGATGAAACTCTCTTTAGCATCAGATGAACATGAACAGGAGAAACAAAGAATGACCACACCGCAGAAAGGGAAGCATCACTAAGGAAGCTGAAGGAGACACTAAGAAGGTCACAACAGCAGGGAGAGGAGTTGTTTCTACATTTATTTCAGACTGACTCAGCCTGGAGGTGTGGTGTCAGAGAGTAGTATTCTACTGAAAAAGATGCAAACCCAAAATCTTAAGAAAACATAGTTACCATGATGTGGAAGTAGTGGCTGCTCAGCAAGAGAGAGGAGTCTGGCCAAAAGCACTTTAATAGTTTGAGCCACTCCCACCTCTGTAGGTGCAACACATTCTCCACTAATCACAAACACAATAAAACAAAACTAAGGTGGCGTGCCATCACATGCTTTTTTCAACTGAAAAGTAAAGAGGGTGCTTCCTGAATCCAAACTGGAAGCTGTTTTTTTCAAAGCCACTTTACTTTGAAAAACTCTCAAATCACAAGTAAACTTGTTGTCTGAAGTTGAAGTGCTCTGCTAGAAAGATGTGAGATTTATTAGTTACACGGGAGTTTTGCCATGGAGAACTTCATATGCTGTATGTGTCGTGAGGAATTTTAAAATCTGCCATGGATTTTATAAGGAAGACTAAATTTAGACAAATATTCTTTTCTGGCAGCCATTTTGTGGATGAATTGACTCCTAAATTGTTTTTTTCTGTACAAGTTAACCCAAGGGGTAACACCCTGGAACATCTCCTCAAGGGACTATTGGCATTTTTTTTTCTTTTGGTTTTTGAATAATTTTTTTACCCTGTAGAATAATGAACTTCAGACTTTTTAGATATTGGCCTTATTACTGTTCACAGATTGATGGTGAGCAGCAGTTGCCACTCTAAGATCACTGTCTGTTCTACTTGGCATTGTGTCAAAACGCATATGAATACTCTGACCAGCGAAACCTTTACTTTTAGGAGGTGTCTAAATTTGCTGATGATCACCTTCATTTGATCACCAGCACTTGGTAGCTACTGCTCCTCTTAATTCACATAGAAGCAGTAAACTCTATTTACAGGCAGCACAAAAGAGGCCTTTCTACTTGAAGAAAAACATAATCAGTGTGCACAATAAGTTACTAATGATACTATTCACAAGTGCAGTTGTTACTAATGACTCACTAATGGAGGCTTTTATTGATTTGGAAATTTCAATAGATCTAAACATAAGACATGTATCTTTTTTTGTCGTTGGTCTCCCAACTGCAGCTTTTGATGAAACAGGCACTTATGGTTGCTACAAGTCATGCTTGTTTTATTCTCTGAATACAATGGCTGCACCACAGCTTGGTGTAAAATACCTTTCCTGCGGTGCATTTATCCCTTTGAAACCTTTGATGCATTTCTACGTGGCTGGACTGGGTAGGAGGTTAGTCAATCAGCAAATTCAGGTCAGACGTGTAACAAACATTTCACTACCCATTGCACGCCAAGCACCCTGGGGGGTCCAATCAGCACCAGCCTTCTCTGGCTGTACTCACACATTACTGACTCTGCATCCACACATTACACACTACAGTGCAAATCTAAGCAGACATGTTAAAGCTATACAGACACACTGTTGCTGAGGAATGAGCTCTCAGCATTTGATAAAGTATCTTGTTTTGTAGTCGAATAAACGCAATTGGGAAAGAGATAATATTCAAGTCTCAGTTCTGTGTTCGTCCTTAACTGCCTATCAACAATCAGACTATTATTGTGTTGGCATTCATAAGAACTGATATCATCATTCATATTATTTTCAAGTGTTATTTTTTAAAAGAAGATTTTAAATAAACCCATCAGCATAAACATCTCAAAGGATGCTTAATCTCAGCTCAGATATTTGTTCAAACATTTTTTCAAAGACACTCATTTGCCATCCTTTTTGTTCCCCAAAAAACACTTCAACAGCAGTAAAGCATGCATATTTTTTTAAATGAGAGCATTGTGTCTCAGAGCTCTGCACCACCATTATATTCCCACTCCTTTCTAATGAGCAAATTATGACTGGTATTAAGAGAATGATGTAGTTTGCTTATTCAAAAAATGCTTAATCTATCCACACCTGTTTACTTGAATAAACAGTTTTGCTAGTGGTACATTTCTGCAAAAATTAGGTGCTTATGCTCAGAACTAACATTAGGTAATCTATTAACATAACCTCTTTCTTACTCTCAGATTTAAAATGGTGTATTTGTGCTTATATTGTGCATAAAGCACCAGCTAGGAATTAGCAAGGCATCAGTACTTACAATTTTCTATTTGCTTTTTTCCATCATTGATAAAACATTTATAAATCATGACATTGTCAGATATACTTATAAACATTAGAAAAGGAATAGACTAAGTCCCTTGGTATCCTTCAACAAGAAAGCCAGAGAGAATGGATGAAATGTCACAGCAAGCGATGTGATCGGCCCTAAAAGACAAAGAAGATTGAGAGCTCTACTCCTAAGGCTGTTCCTCAACTAGTACTGTAGTTCTACTGGCACATGTCTAGTTTAATGAAAATAAAATAGATGCAATGAGACTGGGGCTCATTCAGCAACAAAAGATAAAATCAGAGACTGTTACGCGCATTTGTTAGATTACTAGCTCCATTATAAAATCTCAGATGCGTTTGATGGGCAGACTGTATTCCTCCATGCCTCCCAAACAAGAGGAAGAAAATTGTGTGTATTCACTTTAACGATACTCTGTGCTTAAAGACAGTCAGAGAACAGACAGTATCTACCAGATGTTAACTTTTTTTTATGTTTGAGCCACTGGCTGTTTTATTTTCCCAGATTACTCATTGGAGTGCTGGTTACTGCTGTTTATTTCCCTTAATATTCAAAATCCCTTAATATCCCTTAAAAATTCAAAAGTCCACTGCAGGATAGTATGGAGTCATCAGCAGTCAAACCACACAACAAGCATATGGTATTTTCATCAAATTACTTTTATCAAACTAATCTGGTCTAAATTCACCACCATGTTCATATCCCTCCCAGCGGAATAAATGTCTTGGGCAACATTTATATGAACAGTCCTGGCAGCTACAAGCCCTCCTACACGCACTTTTTGGACTATCAGATCATAATTCTCAACTTATCTGACCAAAATACCATCAACTGATGGAAAAAAAAAGATCCAGAGAAGTGTGAATCTGATTCTCAGTCCATCAAAGCCAACACCTAACAAGTCTGGTTTGAAAACCAAACAGACGTAGATTTCATCTCCACTGCCTTTCAGACCATCTTTGCAAAGCGTGGAAAAATAATAACTTCTATATCAGCATTCTGTTGATTTCCGGTCAATTCAATGCTATCAGCCCTATGAAGCCGTTGAACTATGCTCTAGACTGGATATTGGGCTTTTTCACAAACAGACCTCAGCTTGGGTTATTAGTTTCACCTCCTCCACTCTAGTGCTCAACACATAAGCCCCTCCAGAACTGTTTGCTTAGTCGCATCCTGTTCACGCTATGCGCCGAATGCTGCACACTAAGATATGAAAAGAGTCCTAGCATCAAGTTGGACATGAAATCATTCACACATCAAAAAATGATGAGAATTTTTGTTGAAGATCAACATTTCTGCAGTGTCTTTCACCACCAAAAAACCTTAAAGGGGTGCTATTATGGTATTTGGAGTTTTCTGAGCTTTCTACAGTGTTACAGTGTTGAATCCTCATCAGACATGTGAACGGCACTGTTTTTTTTTTATCACCTAAACGCATGTTTGAGTTTGAGTTTGAGTTCCAGCACACTCTCCAACGTGTCGTTTTAGAGAGTTTTTTCTACTTGGAAATCCTTGTGACGTCCCGGGGGATAGGGTTCAGGATAGGGTTCGGTGATTGGTTACCTTCTACTGGTTAACAAGGGCATGTACAAATACATCAGGCGGGTGGAAAATGTCGGATAAAGTTATTTCCAACGATGGCTGGTGAGTTTACCAAAGAGAGACATCCTGCTGCATTCGTTGCTGTGGGTTGCTGTTTTCCACTTTGTTTTCAGGGTCTGATTCAGGTTCCAACATGTAGGGCTGTATGCTATGTGTTGACATTGTATTTTTTTTTTATTGAGTTTACATTCGCCTAATTCTTCTGTTTATGAGATGTTACAATGATGGTGAAAGCAGTTGCGGTGCGCGCTCCCGATGTAGCGCGGTGGCGGGAGGCGGGGCTTAATGCGGAAGAGTCTCAATCCACTCGTTTTGCCCACAGGCTGATCTGACAGCCTACGGAGAGGGTCGGTCTGAAGTAAATAAAGCGATTTGTGACAATAACTCCATCAATCCCAGCCCTTCTGGTCTCAGAAATAAAAATAAATTAGCCTGAAATGCACATAATAGTTCCACTTTAACATCAACAAAACCAAGATGTGGATTACTGATTTTAGACAAAACAGCTCAAAACTAATGTTTACACTGGGGGATGTAAGGTAAAGAAGAAAGCAAAGTTTTGGATTTGTGGGTAACAAGTTTTTCAAGACCCTGCGATGGACTGGCGAGCTGTCCAGGGTGTACCCTGCCTGTCGCCCAAAGCCAGCTGGGATAGGCTCCAGCTTCCCCGTGACCCGGAATTGGATTAAGCGGTTCAGAAAATGAATGAATGAAAGTTTTTCAAGAGGTTGTAATTATAGCTTATTATAGTTCAGAAACTAGTGTAACCTAGTCAAGTTCTCTTTAACTTCTATATAGGAACAACTGAAAATTACAGTTTGCAGACAAGAAAAACTTGCATGGATGTGAAGGGACAGAAGGCAGTGCAGATGGTGTTTGAACTGGCTTAGAAATAATTGGCATGCCTCTACTTAGTAGCACTGGTTTTGGTAAAGTGAGTATGCAAAGGATTTGAACTCATTGAAATGCATGATGGAGACCATCATTTATATGCTTCTATATAAATAGTAATGCACAACAACTTTGTCAGGAGACAGTTTTTCATACTAAGTTTGCATTCTGCCTGTTGTCAGCCATTAACACAAACATCTTTATGACAGAGTAGACAAGACACTTGAGGAGACATTATGAGCAAACCAGCAGCCTTCGGGGTTAGATCACAGACAGACTAAATGTGGAGTCAGGGCTGTGCCTTGTACCTTTTATAGAAAGAGATAGTCCATACTCCACACTCCAATTACATAAAGGGAATTGACTCATGTTACATCTAAACTGAGCAAATCCACATATATAAGGCCACTTCTGCATTATTACTCAATTCAATTTAGTTTTATTTGTATAGTGACAATTCACAACAACGTCTAATGGCACTTTACAGAAAAATCGGTTTGAACCAATTCATTGTCATTCTGTGACCATCCATTTAAGATAATTCATAATAAATAATACAAGTGTGGACTAACTAAGGAAAGATTTTGACTTTGATTCCCCCTCCTGCAATGGGTGATAGGCAACAGTGGAAAGGAAAAATCTTCCTTGTAACAGAAAGGAGGGCGGCCAGTTTATACTAATACTGTCAGTATAAACTGGCCTCAACCAGTGTCATAAGTTTATACATGGAAAATAAAAATCAGAGAAGTGAAAAGGGGAGGAAGTACTCAGTTCATCACAAGATGTTTTCTCAGCAGTATAAGGTTCACTATAAGACTTACTAAAATCAAAGATTTTAAGCCTAATCTGAAAGCGAAGAGAAGATGTCTGCCTCACAAGCACAAACTGGGACCTGAGAGGAGAGGGACCTGATAGTCAAAAGCGCTGCATCTCATTCTACCCTTAAATCACTGGTTGCCAAAGACGTCTTTTAAAGTCTAGTCAAATCCAAAAGTTCACTGCCAATACTTTGCAGTTCTGCGGTTTCTGTATATTAAAAATGTATGTGTGTGTGTGTGTGTGTCTGGACATCCTGTGGGTGCACACTCCTGAGCACTCACCCAACGCGTTGGGAAGGCACACCCCGAAAACACCCCAATTGTATGCACCTGGCCAAATCAGCACTCAATATCTGTAGTCCCTAAACTAAATCTTCTGGTCATCCTGAAAGATGTGCCAAAATGCTTGAAAATACCGGCAATACGGGGCTCTCCTCAATAGCAATAGCTTGCAGTCAAATGAGTTTAAAACTCTAGGAACCACAGGTAAAACTGCAATCTGAGTTAAAATATAAAGAACTACAAGATTGTTGACGTACAGTTGCACTTCCTCACATAGAGCTTTACATGCCAGGAGAAAAATGTTAAATTCTGTCCTAAATTTAAACTGGAGAAATATTATCTCTCCTGCCAGTTCTCATCAGAACCTCAGCAGCAGCAATTTGTGTCGGATGGAGACACAAACCCTAACCCTAACCCTTTCTTTGGAGACTTTATATGGATGACAATATTCCTTGATTGGAAAAAAAATACTGCATTGATTGCTCTGACACGTAATTTACACAACTCATTGTCTAGAAACAATGTAGGTTTATATATTTTTTGCCTTGAAAAATAATTCTTGAAATTCATCTGATGACTTTATCAGGTCAAATTCTGCAGAGTACAAATACAATGTTTGATTTAAATAATAATAGACACGTATAAAAAAACAAAACATTTTTGTTATTTCAGTGATCAGCTACAAATTTGAAATGGATGAGCGACTTATGAAATGTGATGGCATGCTCTTTAGTTGCATAGTATTGGATAATGTATTCTTATTATCCAGACACGCTATCCTCCATGTTAAGCATGTAAGCTCCCCAGAGGGCTAAGACTGAGTACACAGCTTTTCGTTCATTTTCTCTCACCAACTGACTTCATAATAGCTGCAAGGGGTTGCAGTTTGACAGCAAACAGGGAAGCAAGTGTTTGCCTTTGCATTTTTTACCTAATATGTCATGAGGGCATGGTGAGAACTGGGAAAGATTAAGAGACACAGCTGTGAGGAAAAGATTACCCAGTGTCTCTTCCTGAGGCTCTGTTGATCTGTCTGCTTCAGTGGTCATTACTCAGAGCTTCTTAAGAGATTCAGTGTTCCCTGCTAAATAGGAGGAGACAGACTGACAACAACCCAATCTCCCTTTCACACCAATTGTTAATAGTGTGATACTCATAAGATATGTGCAGTGAAGAACATACTAATACTTATATCTGAATCACTGTTTGTTGAACAAAATTTTCCAAATTGGATGTTGAAAGTCTCATTTGGTTAACCAGTCAAAATCAGTTCTAGCATTTGAGAGTGTCTCTAGATAGGATTGTCACTTTTGTCCCAATAATTAGTCTATTGATTTAGCATAATTACATTAATTAACTATCCTTTCTTGGTCTTATATCTTTATATTATGTATAGTATATAGATTTTCTTTTGCTACCAGTGGTGCAGCTGTGCTATAAAACAAGATTTAAAACAAGTGATTTAAAATAACTGCCAAGTTTATATTTTGTGATTAATTTCACACAAAACACAGTTATTATTAGAAAATGTAGATATAAACTGTAGTAATCTGTGACCTTTAATTTGTTATCAATATGAACACATTTGTGGAAATACATAATATAGTGTGTAAGAATAATACTTAGTGAGTTGCACAGTGCTTCTAGCTGGGTATGTGAAGTTGTTTTAGGGTAAGCTTTAGAAATGCATGGCCTCTTAAATAGGAAGTCCATCTTCCCAGGCTTTACATCAGCTATTTGCAGCCAAACAAGGTCAGACACATGTCCTGTTCTAGACTGGCAGCTATTGCGTGGCTGTTAAGTCTGCTAAAAGTCAACAGATGGCAACTTCCATTTTTCCCAAAGGCTCTGATATGTCTGCTCTATTGATTTAATTGATTCAAGTTTGCTTGTGATGGAATGTCATAGATAAGGGGTAATAGAGGGTTCTCTAATCACCTGTTTACAATTTTTTTTTTAGGAAGTTCCTGCCTTTTTTCAAATTAAATGTAATTAGTTTGGTCATTGTCTTTTCATGAGCATGTTGGCTTTCTGACATCCTCTTATCCTGAATTACTGTTTGTAGTTTAGCAGTTTTTCCATTTCCTTCTGATTGAGTGTGAATACTTCTAAAACATAAATCACCTGTTGCAGCCATTGATGAAACCACATAAAAAATCTCCAGTGGACAATTTTGAAAATGAAGTCATAAAACTGCAGGTGGTGACCACAGAGGAGTCAACTAACTCAATATCAAGCAGTAAATGAAACGCAAATGAGTAACAGAGTATATTCACAAGCAGAACAAAAGTCCAAAAATAAAATCGAAGTGACCTAAAAAATAATCCTTCAGGGGTTTCAAGCTGAAGGCTCCTGCCTCCGAGTCATTTAGATTTTTCTGTCTAACATCCTTCTAACCTCTTTATACAGATAATGCTTTAAAAAAAATCTGCTCCTGGTATATTTTTAAGGGGAGACACATCAGTGTTGCTGACAGAAAAGACATTTAAATTACACTTCAAAAAAGAAATAAAAACAGAATAAAGGGAACACATGTAACTTAAAATCAGTCATACTTCTACGTTACCAATCTTTCCTTTTGGAAAGTAAAACTGATTATGAATAAATTTCAATTGCTGTTGTACAAATAAAGCAGAGTACAGGTGAACATGTGAGCCAATTAGCGAGACAACTCCTGTAAAGTATTAATCTTGCAGGTAGTGATCACAGATAATTTCTTGTCTTTACCTTTTTGGCAAATTTTTGGTGCCCTCCCCTCTGTAGGTAACGTGAGATGGTGTATATTGCCCATAGAAATGGCTCAGGAAGTGAAGCCCCTCCAGATTTGCATTAATGGCGCATCCATGTACACTGTGGCAAGAAGGTTTGCTGTGTCTCCCAGCATGGTGTGGGAAGCATGGAGGAGACACCAGAAGACAAGCCAGTATATAGGAGACATGGAGGGGACCACAGGAGGACAACAACCCAGCAGCAGGACTGCTATCTGCTCGTTTGTGCAAGAAGGAACAGAAGGAGCACTGCCAGAGAGTTTCAGAATGACCTTGAGCAGGCCCTTAATGTGCATGTTTCTGCTCAAACTGTCAGAAACGAACTCCATGGGGGGTGGTATAAGGGCCCGACGTTCACAAGTGGGGCCTGTGTTCACAGCCTGACACCATGCAGTCCGACTGGCATTTCCAAGAGAACACCAGGATTGGCAGATTGGCCATTGGCACCCTGTGCTCTTCATGGATGAAAGCAGGTTCACATTGAGCACATGTGACAGATGTGAAAGAGTCTGGAGACGCCGTGGAGAATGTTCTGCTGCCTGCTACATCCTCCAGCATGATCAGTTTGGCAGTGGGTCAGAGATGGTCTAGGGAGGCATATCCTTTGAGAGCTGTACAGACCTCACTATGCTATCCCAGCGTACCGTGACCACTAGGTGGTACAAGAATAAGAACCTCAACCCAATGTCAGACCATATTGCTGCAAGAGTGGACCTGGGTTTATTCTGTTGCATGCTCAGCTTTCTATGACTGGAGTGTGTCAGAAGTTCCTGCATGATAAAGGCACTGATAATATGGACTAATCTGCCCATTTACCAGATCTGAATCCAATCGAGTGCCTTTGGGACATCATGTCTCATTCCATCCACTGCTGCCACACACAGACTCAAAAAACTATGATGAATAAAGATTTTTAACTACAATATTTCATTCATCCAGATCTAAGTTGTGTTCCTTTTACTGTTATGAGTAGTGAATATACCAGTCCATAGTGGGAAGGCTTGAATATTTGCTTTTCCCTCAGTCCTCTGTTTTTGCAATATATTTCAGCAATAAAACAGCCTTAGATTATTATCATTTAAATCAAAGACTGCACCATCCATGATGCCTTTGACATTTTCGCCAGCTTTGTGCATAATCTTCAGTTCATGCAGTGACCTCTGCGACCTTCGATATCTGTATATTTTGTTATGAAGAAATTGTTGACTTGAAGGGAAAATATCAGTTGAATGCTGTGCTATTCCTCCCCTCCGTGTCTCCAGCATTTCCAGCTGACTTACTCTGCAACCCAAGCAAAAGCTGTCCCTTCTATCCAAGTCCAGTTGAGAACAGCTGCTTTCTTTTCACTTTGGATTTTCGTCTTCATAATAAACTTCCTTTCAGACATCTGCAGAGCTAATCTGGTAACAACATATTCATCCCAGGTTCGTTATTGCTTTACTAGAGGGGTTATTTATATGCACGCATGTCTTTAATGGTAATACAATGCTATGGGGCATACACAAGTAAGGCATTAATACTTATGTCAAGTATGTATGTACACTGTGCTCCTGCTTATTAGTTGATTCCAGAGATTTAATGAATCATATAAAGTGTAATGAGGTTATCAATCATAGACGATCCCTACCTCCACAAGGACTATGTTTTTCTTGTCCTGTCTGTAACCTTCAGCTGCCTGCTGCTATTATCCAAAAATGCTTTGAATGAGCTAGTCTTTGTTTTTGTTTTTTTTGCCTATTGAAACGGTGCACCCAGACCACATCACCAGTAATATGTCTGGCTTGTTTCATGATCCTAGTATAAACCATTAATCCTGTCACTCTCATCGAATATTGAACCCACATGACCACAGTTATTTTTGTTTTCAGCTGTTCTACTGATTTGTCATTGGAGATTCTGATTTAAATGTCAGGGGTTTTGAGGTTTGGTGAAGGTTTATAAGTAAAATGAATGTCACTTTGATGAAAAGAAGTATGAATGTTTATGAAGCCAAATGCATACATTCTTATGAGACATTTGTCCCTGCAGACTGGACATCTATATTCATGGTTTTAAAATATGTCACCTCAAGCGGTCATAAGAAAAGGTAGTTTGGTCCTTATTAGGAGGTTTTTTTTTTTTTTTTTTTTTTTTTTTTTTAACACCAAACCAGATTAAACCATCTTGAGGGTGATGGTAGTATTGTGAAAAGATTATATCTCAGCTGAATTAAAAAATGTTATTTAAAACTCATTTAAAGATAAAACTCAATTAAGCCATGACAAATGAGTTTTAGTGTTCTAAATGCGGGATAGGAGAGGAGGCAGAGGATTTAATCGTGCTAATCTTAAATAATTAGTAACTTTCATAACTGTTGATATTTTAAAAGACTGGAAAACATATTGCATGTAACTCAGTAACACTCATGTTAAGATTGTTGTTGTTTTAACAAAATCAGTTTTGCTAAAAAAAAAAAAAAGAAAGTGTTACTGTTCTGACAATTACAGAGTGCCAGTGAACATAAAAATCTCAGTGCATTAAACTATGACGCGATTCATTTAAGATTTGTGATTGGCACAAAGTTAAGGACGACTGTTCTGCTTATGCGTACCCTTTGTGTGAGATGTTAGAGCTGTTAGCAACTGCTTGCGAAGCTTTGGTTGTCTTGACAAGGCTACAACTGTGTATTTTGGTTAATAAATCATCAGCAACACTGAATAATGTTTTGCCATTCTATAAGAAAGGATTTGGCACCCCATACATGCAGTATGTAATATGCATGGTAGGAGCGGCAACTCTGCTAGTGAGCCACACAAAACACATAATTGCAAGTCATTTCATAGTTACCTCACATGAATTATAATCAGGGAGCGTTGAAGTAAGTGCGCCTACGTTTAAATGTTTTAGGATCAAAACCAGTTAAAACCAGTTAAGCCAACATTTATTTTCCTCAGGCTGTATTGTAAATACTTTAGCTTTTAACTGTGATTCAGGTAAGAAAAACAAGTTTTCACCAAAAAATGTGTCAAAAAGCCTAAAAAATAGTCCAGTGGTATGATTTTCCCTCAGCTCTTTCATTACATGTTACCCTGGAATCCCGAAAAGGGGACAACAGTCCATCATTGCAAATTGCATATACAGAGAAATGCAAAAAGAAAAACACACACCATTCCGAATAGCAGAACTTTGATTGTCTTGTTTCTTGCACTCCAAGCCAACTCACAACCCATCAAACTAATTTTACACAGACTTAGTTAAGAACCCAACCATACTGGATCTGGTGGTGTGTTCTTACAGAATTGCAACCAATACTGACATGTTTTGTATCAGCTACCTAGTAAACCTGTGTGCATCGTTTCTTTTGACACACATTTAAGAGAACCACGGCTGACAATTTTTTGGAGCGGGTTCAACAACATCAGTACACCAAGCCTCCAGATTTTGACCTTATAGAACATACTCAACATGCTTTTAAAGTGAAAGTTTCAAAAATAGTTGTGCTTAGGAGGTTACCTTTCATATAACTTTACAGTGGGAAAAAAATCCCTGCGCCGCATGCTGCACAGATGTACAATGTAAGCATCAAATTGATCCAGCTGCTGCTGCTTGGGTGAGCAACTCTTGCTGCCAGGGCTTTTACAATAACCCTGCTTGTCTTTTGTTTATCTGCTCAGCAGAGGTCAATCATTGCTTGTATGGTTAGATTGTGTACCCAGCTGCTGCAAAAGCTGGTGAAGCATGTTGGCAGAACCTCCGACTGCCACTACACATGGAGAAGGGGCATGACTTTGAGACTTACAATGACTCCAAGAAAACAGAAAAGTTGCATTTTCTCTCTTTTCTGTTACAACTGTTGATTTCTTTTTTTTTTTTTTTTGTGAAATTGAAACATTTTGTCAACATTTAAACTCACTTACACTTCTTAGATACTGTATATCTTTTAAGTAAAAGAAGGATCCCCAGCAGAAGTAGGTAACTAATTTCATCAGTGGAAATATGCCAGCCTGTGTGCAGCACAACACTGGATGACACAGAAAAAGATGTGTGTCTCCTTTCAGTTGCTCCTTTCCTCAGGCTGTTCTCTTTATAGAAGCCATGAGTGAGCATCGATTTCACAGAGGGGTTTGATCACAGAATAGAAATTTTCGCTTCACTTTGCTCAGTATGTGTTAGACTTCCACTCTTCTGAACTGTTGTTTTTACCATTTAAAATTTATTTCATAAATGGTAACAGCTCAGTTCACCCAGAGCAACTGCAAAGAAAGACAGAAAGGCAGTTTTTCCATCATCTGACTAAGATGACAACTGCTTGAAGACATGTACATCCTAATACATATATATCTGAGAAAAATGTTGCCTCATGCATGCTCAGGATGGGGGACTGGATCAAAGTCAAGATTCATTGCAATCTGTTGGTTTTCCTTAACTAGGCTATTAATCATGGATTGGCTTGAATTGATGCGTCTGTAAAATGCACTTAAATGATGCTGTTGTAAAATGGTACTTTTCAAATAAAATTGAACTGAACTGAACTGAAAAATTTTAGCACCGGTGTCAGAAAGCTCTTAGCAGATTCAGTTTGAAAACTTAATGAAGCCTTTATAGCTTGTGATGTAACACTAACCTGGCATTCAATACAAAGAATGATTGTCCCAGGAATTTATTTTAGGTGATGCAACCATGCTGTGTGTTGATAATGCCAGAGAGGCAGGGGTCAGTACCTCTGACTAAGTGTACTGTACAACAGAGTGAATGTGACAAGGACAGGACTGTATTTTTCATTGTCAAGTTGTTCAACTGTCACATTATATTGTATCAGGCTTGGGTTACTCAAGGGTTTTGGAGCAGTAACATGTTAATGAAGTCATGTTGAAATGTTAGGGATGACAGGTTTGGCTCATTGAAGACAGACAATGTTGAAACTTAACACAGTAAAATCAGATTTTTTTTTCATGAAACTGCAGTCGGAGTGTCCCTTCTCATTTGTTATATTTAATTCAAAGCTGCAAATGTGTGCACAGTTCTGTGTTTTGGTCCAAAATATCTGTCATGGTGGTGGTTTTTTTTTTTTTTGGAGGACAAGACAGACAAGGCAAAAAACAACAACAATAGTTGTTTGCCCTTTTTGGAAGGGCAGTCACCAATAGAAGTAAAAGGGTAGGTTCACTTGCTGCAAATTCACAAAATGTGATGTTAGAAAAACCACAAAATATAAATATTCTGTAAGAATTTGAAAATAATCGATTCATAATATTATAAAATATATTCTGAGAAGTATAGGAATCAGGCCAGGTAACTGAAGTTTCAGCTCAAAAAGTCACAATAACAATATGACGATAATTCAAATGAATAAGTTATAAATGCAATACTAACTACAGTAAATGAATATGAATGAGGAAAAAAAGAAGGTTGGTAATAGAATTGATATCAAAATATTTTTTCTAACAGGTTTTAAGTGTTTTACTGTTGGACTGATTGAGTAGTGTTTTATGTCGTGGTGGATTTTTTGCAGTTTTTTTCCCCCCATTGTGTTGTTTTCGGTTGCTCTTGTGTTTGCACTACAGGAACATTCTTTATTTGCCAGCGTTTGCAGGCTGATGGACATGGGTCCAATACAGACTGCATTAAAACCCTGGGTTTTAAACAAGAGATTGTGGGTTTAAATCCCATCCTGTTAAATCTTTTTTGTAGTCTTTTGCTCTCAACTGCTTATAGTTATGGTAAGGAGGAGCATGGTTAGTGATTGAGTTAATGCACATGGTTAGATTAGAGTTGGGCATGTACCATTATTAGAATCAGAAATATTCACAGATCCTGCCAAAAGTAAAGGGATAAGGATTCTTTTTTTCCCTGCCAACCCAACCACACACAGACACGGCAAGGTACACAGTCTTGCATGGATTGTTTTGAGTTGGTAGGCAAAAAACTAGCCGCACGTGAGCCACGGTTTTACTAGCATTTAGCATTAGCATTATGCTAACAGTTTGATGTTATTACTCATAAGATCCCACTAGCAAAACAGTGGCATGCCTAATATGCAGGGCTTACGTTTCCACAGGAGGCATGAACTGTATGCTGCTATAAGCATTTGGGTTGCAATTTAGTGAAAGAGCACGAAGAGTTTTCTGCCTTAGAGGACAAGATAAAAACCACAGCAACAGCAAACACTGGCAAGTTCTTTTAAAAAAAAACCAAGATGATTTCACAAAAGAAAGCTACTGCGAACAGACAAAAAGTTACAATGTATAGTTTATAGGGGTGTGACGATATGCTTTTGTCCCGATTCGATTTGATTCCGATTTTTGGGTGCCGATTTGATTTGAATTGCGATTCTCACAATTCTCCAATATTGCTGATTTTTGTAGGTTAAAAACAAAAAAAAATGTATAAAACTTTTTTTTTGCTTGTCATTTTTCTTGATTTCAATGAGGAAAAAACAACACAGTAGCCAGACCATCATTTTGCTGCTATAATGCCCAAGCGCACAAGTAAAAAGTTCAACAGTAAAAATGACATAAATGTTATCGTGCAATAATTGTATTTATTTAAAAAAAATCAATTTTTTTTAACAAAAAATCCATTTTAAAATTGTGAAGAAAAAAATCAATTCAATTTTCCCACCCCTAATAGTTTATAAATGTATATAGAATATTTGCCAACAAAATTCAGAATGTTTTAATTCAAATGGATTTTAGTGGATTACTGAATGAAATAATAAATTCATACGTAATATTGTAAACTCAAGCTCTGAAAATATATATTTTATTCAATTTCAATTTATAACAGTAGAAAGAGAAATAGAAAACATCATTGGCCAAAATTGAACAGATCTAAAGATCTATTATAAATAGTTTACCTAACAGCTCCAGCTGTTATCAAATCAACAGCCTACAATATGTTACAGTACTTTCAACTTTTTAGAAATTATTTCATTCATGCTTTTCCATTAATAGGTGTTAATATTTGATGGTAAGCCAGGGTGTGATCAGCCAGCAGCGATTTTACACGTTTCGTCTAAGTCTAAGTTTCACACTTCTTCCTTCTCTTTTTCGAAAATGTAGATTACTCCTTTCTTGGATTTTTATTTTTTTGCATCCTATTAATTTTGTTTGCTTGTTGTTAAGTTTGAGTTATAATCTAATTACTGTTTGAAATAAAAGAATTCATCAATAATCAATCTGGTCATGGTACGGTGGCCAGGAAGGGCAAAAGAATATTATATGAAGTGAAACACTTTTACACTTTTAACAAAACACTTTTACAAGATTTGGAACACATTTACAAAAACATGACCCTGAAGCGATGCTGTGGGTTTGGTGATAGATATACAGTAGCCATCTGCAATGATGAAAATATCAGGAAGAAACAACACAAGAAACATGAGACATAAAAAGGGCTCAAAGTAGATCTGAAGAAAGGCTGGAAAGTGAAATCAACAATAGTATCAGTAATCATAGCAGCACTGAAGACCGTGTCCATCACACTGAAGAAGTGGCTCCAACAGAGCTTTCCATCCTAAAGATTGAAGTCCCAGGAACAGCTGAGATATTGCATAGGACCTTCAGGCGTTCAGGACTGACACAGATTAACTGCCACCTGCCCTACCCAGAGGAGGTGGGAGTGTGTGTGAGAAGGAAGTCTTTTATTTATTTTTTTTATTTATATTTAAATGAACTTATTATGCTAGAGGTGGCAGTGGCTCAGGTGGTAGAGCTGCTCGTCTTGAGACCTGACGGTTTTCGGTCTCAAGTCCTGCTCGCCTACGCTGCTGCAGCCCCGAGGGGGACATGGTTGTTCTCTGAGGGCTGGTCCCAAGCCTGGATAAATGCAGAGGGTTGCGTCAAGGGCATCTGGCATAAAACATGCCAATTCAACTGTGCAATGATTAGCTGTGGCAACCCCTAAAAGCCAAAAAGGAAACAACAATTAACTTTTTCTGCTAAGACACTGAATGATAACAACAATATTATAAATCAAAGTCTATAGTAAATAATATTTATTTAGATTATAAAGTTAATAGACCTCTTAATAAAATAGCACAGGTATCAGAATTAGTATCAGACAGAAAAATATAGGATCAGAACATTCCTAGTTTGTATATTTAAAAATACATGAAAATTGTTATAAAAAATACAATGTGAGAGTCTGATCAGTAGTTATTGTTCCCAACTGATTTCAAGCCTCAAGAAAAAAACCTGTACTAAAATACTGTCAATTCATTGTATTAAAGCTTGGATTAGTATGTATCGAACCTTTTTCACAGTTTATGGTGAAACTGGGACTCTTCCTAAACAGATTCATTATAAAAAAAATTATATTGTTTCGATCAAACCATTCATTTATTGCAATAATGTTCAACTTGTAAATTTCAAAGATTTTGAATGACTTTAACGGCTTTCTTCCAAATTTAGGGGGGTCTCCATGGTTGGTCATTATTTATTTTGATCATATTTGTAATAGAATGGTACTTTTAGGAAATTGATCATATTTCTGGAATTTTGCTTGTAAACAGGGTCCAGTTTAACAAAAATGTGATGTTTTTGTAAATGGATAGTAACATAATTTGATGGATGTTTATTCATCTTACTCTTTAACTTTATACCCTCACATGGCCTATGACATAGATGCGTGTAATAAGTCGGCTTTGCTCCAGTTCCTGCTTCCTAACTGAAAT